>NW_019471726.1:0-1836 GCF_002814215.2 Seriola lalandi dorsalis
AAAAAAAAAAAAAAAAAAAAACCCCACCCCTGTTTGATCAGACAAACAGTATTTATAGTCACAGAAAAGAAGACTAGGATGTAGTCGCCATCCGCTCACCCTCAAAATCAGTGTTAATTGTTTTGTGTTTTGCTCTGACATTGCATGCGTGCGTGGTGGCCAGCCAGCCTCATCTCTCTCTCTCTCTTTCTCTCTCGCTCTCTCTTTCTCACCCGCTATGCGCACAACCTATGTACTGAGGTATACTTCACCACTTGTGTAACAATGTGCTGTCTCAGACTTCTCAATCTTACTACAGATCTTGCAGAGATTAAAAATCACAGTGTAATTTGCTTGTTTACTTGCTGCTGCTGCCTCTTAGTGCTTAGGAAGAAAAGACTGATAAATAATTTTCTAGTTTTGTTTAGATCCACGCACATCTGCGCATGTGTTTGATACATGATATCATAACTGATCTCAGAATGGTGGAAGTTGAGTCAAGCACACTTTGGCTATACTGAAGACACTCGTCAAAGATCCGAGGATTATCCTCAATGTGCATGTGCAAACATCCAAAAAAATGCAGTTGCCACAAGAGGGCAGTAAATTAAAACGCTGCCCTGAGATCTGATGTAAAGAGAGATATCACTTCCACTTCAGTATTATTCTAATTGATGTATACTTTTAGCTTTAACTGGTCAAGCACTGCTTGCCTTGCTTGCCCTGATGGCACAGTCCTTAAGAGTTTACAGCTATACCAGCTGTTCTGTGAAGTTATCTGCTTTGAGATAATTGCTAACATTAGCATGCTAACATGGTCACAATGACAATGTTATGGCAATTTCAGATTCCCAGGAATAATGTTTACCATGCTCACCATCTTAGTTCAGCTTGTTAGCATACTAGCATTTGCTAATTAGCACTAAACACAAGGCATAGCTGATGCCATGAACATTAGTTTTGTAGGTACAATATTTGGACATCATCTTTTTGAACTGGTGGTGACACTAGATGAAAAGTGATCAAAGTGTTTATAATTCATCTTGAGGGGACACTGAATTTCTGAACCAAATCCCACTCTGAACAAATAATGTGACCCTAGAGGAAAATCAGGATATCAGTTATAGGGTACATTTTTGGGGAACTATGCATGTCTGTACCAATTCTAGTGTAAATCCATCCAAAAGACACAGTAGTGGCTTTCTAGACATTTTGCATAAAACCAAAAAATGTCAACCCTCATGATGGCATTAGACGAAAAGTCAGGTAATCACCAAAGTCATTTGTAACCATGAATATCTTGGAAGTTTTTGTCTAGATACTTCAGTCTTGACCAAAGTGGTGGTCTCACTGAATGAGTGGCCAACTGATGAACATTGACCCACCACTAGCATGGATAAAATACTTGTTCAAACTGAGGGAAAGATTGTGGTAATAGTTAAAATCAAACTTTACTTTTGGCAGGAGAGAGGATGCAAACCACAGACTATAACAGGACAATGCTTCTTTTCTTGTGCTTGCAGCTTACCTCTGCACCAAAGGTCCTACCACCCTCTTTGGTTAGTGCTGATTTTGCTGCTAATCAGCTTGTAAGGATCTACCCATATACTTTTGGCCATAAACCAAAACTGAGGTATGAATGTGTATGTGTAAATTTATCCTTTTTTGCTGGAATTATGTCCATTTACTCATAGCACTATCCTTTGACCAGGTCTGTGTATCTTCATAACAACAAGCTGACTGATGCAGGACTTCCTGATAACATGTTCAATGCTTCTAACAATCTGGAGATCCTTACCATGTCCAGCAACTTCCTCCGTGTTGTACCCAAGAGCCTACCTTCCAACCTTTACCGTC
>NW_019471727.1:0-4505 GCF_002814215.2 Seriola lalandi dorsalis
AAATCCCCGAGGGCTCAGATCTGTCCCGCTGTCAAACCATCAAGTGCATGAGGGCGCCGTCACGGACATTTATGGGCCCTTTCACACAGTCCGCATTTCTGCAGACTCCCCCTGAGGGAATTATAAAGCTCGTAGCGTTGTGACATTGAACATGGGGTTACCGTGGGGACGCCCTGAGAAGCATGCACATGTTATGGTAGCTAAATAACTGCCATAAAACGGAAAAGGTAGAAGAAGAACAGTGAAAAAACAAGCATGAGAGGAACGAACCCAAATGTTAAAGTTGCAAGAAAAAAATAAGTTTACATGTATAAACACAGAGCTCAGTGGTGACTCAGAGCCTGAACTGTGAGCAGTTATCTGTCCTATGATGATAAATGCAAAATCAGCTTTCATCACATCTGATCCAACATTACTATACTATACATAACAGGAGTCAGGACTGAGGTTTAAGGGGGGACACTGGGACTAGTCCAGTGCCTGATGGGAGTCATGAAGCAGCTTTCTGTGATGTCACTGATGACAGTTTCATCACTCCTGTGAAAACTGTGAGATCTGTTCAAAGTAAACACGAAACGTAATGTTTCAACACTTTGAACAAATGAAGCAGAGTCATAAATCTAATACAGATACCTCACATGAGGAAATGAACAACTCTCCGGGAGGTCAGTGAACAATATGTTTTTGTATCATGGCTGAACCGATACGTTAAAAGGAACAATAACATCCTGTTATCTTTAAAGAAACCAACATCAGGCCATTAAGAGGAGCCTTGTAAACACACTTCCTGGCTGCACTTCAGCAGATCTATCATGATAAAACACCTGTGAGCGAAAAGCCAAAGATTTAAATTGCCCTGTTGCTATCTCCACTCCATCAGTTTCCTGCATGGAGAGTGAGGAGATTTCAGGGCTGTGAGTATTAGGCAGATGCACTGTGACAGACTGGCATCTGCCCAGGCTGCTGTTTGTTGTCCTGAGCTACTGCATGCTACAGAGACGGGAGATAACCTCGTGGCCTGGGAGCCATCGGCCGACCCAAAGCTTAATGATGTTACTTCTTCACCTCAACACCTCCCTTTAATCTGCTGGATGCTATCTGCCACAGATCCCCCACACCCACACCAGAGAGCTGGAGGAGGGAGGGGGGAGCGTGACTCAGCATCTGTGTCCATCAGCATGTGTTGGCGTGTATTTGTGTGTGTGTGTGTGTGTGTTAGCCCAAGGCAACAATGAGTGGTGTCAAATACTCTCTGGCAGGGATCAAACACTGGGCCTGTGGCTCAGTCCTCACACTGACTCCACAGAGGAAAGCCAATGACTGACTGATTCAGTGACCAATTGATCGACTCCTTGATTGACTCAGTGAGTAATTGATTGGACTGCTTCTTGTCCCTCAGCAGTGGGTGGGTTCACTGCAAACTGAAGGAAGTGGAATATTTTGGTGAATAAGCTCCGGTTCTCTCCAGAATACTGACGGCTGGTTGGGTAAAAGCAACATCACACATACATGAGTGTGTACTGGACTCTCAGTGCAGAGCGCTTATTCACCAAAAAGCCAAACACATCACTTCATCATGTTGAGATTCAGTCTCTGCTGTATGCGAGGGGATATCTTGACATTTAAGTTCAGCCATTATCACCTGACTGAAGAAGCAGCAGGTAAACCAACAGAGCTGCTGCTGGTGCAAGAGGAAGGACAGAAACTTTGACATAAAATGGCGAATGTACGGTGGCCCTGAGAATTCAACGCACTTCAACTTAAGGCTACAATCGCCTCCTCCACTCAGACTAGTCTCAGGTTACATGTCTGTTTATCCAGAGTCATAGAAAATATGAACCATTAGTGTGAAATGTTGTTATAATTGCTGTGTGAAGTCTTGAGTAATGGCTAAAAAGTGTTTTGTGAGGTCACCTTGACCTTGACATGGCTCGGATATTATTGCAAAAATGTGCTGTTAGCTTAGCCTTCGGTCCGTCACCTTTTAGTGTCCCCTGGAAACACTCCCGTTGTGTTGCGTGTATTTGCAGCATGTTTTCTGAAGTCGCAGTGTGTTGAGCTCTCAGGGCCACCGTACAAATGCCTGCTGATAAAAAGATACTTAAATATAATTTGTCAAGGTATCCCACACCCCATCTCTACATAATCAACAATAATGCATCGACTTCTTTCAAAACACAGACACATACAGCCAGAAATATTGGGAATATTGATCTGGAAGAAGCTGTTTCAGCTGTTAAAATGTGCTTTTAGAAAAGTCGTCAGTTGCTGTTCATTTCTCCCATGTTGTGTCTTAATTTACAGTATGTTATCTGGCTCTTTACTTCCTGGTTCAAACGCTGGAGATTTAAACAGTTTGGCAATGGAACTACGCTCACATGACCTTTGCCCCCTTTGAGGTGTGATTGACAGTCACTAAGCACAAGGAGTTAGGGAGGTTGTGATTTACACACTTGTGTATTGACACCTCGCTAATACAACAGTCCTGTAATAAATCCTCCTACACGATGGTTCTAAACTAAAGTGTTCGAGCGGCATCACACAGAGTGTTCCTCTTACTCAGCCATCCTCATTGCTAGAAATGGGGAAGATAAAACCTTGGAGGCAGGATTTATTGCAGGGCTGTTCTATCACGTATCAGTGTAAACCAGCTGGACCTAAAGCAACAGCAGCTGAGTGTCATGCTAACACTAGACTGGTGTGTTGTATGTGATCAGGTCTCATTGTGTTTAACTGTACTCCCCACATTAACTGTACTGACATTGTTAGATGTCGGATTGATTTTCAAATTGTATTATTGACTGGCTCTGCCCCCGGCTGAAGGACGCCTGCTGGCCCCCCCAAGGTCTCACTATAAGAGCCCCCAACACTCTGGAACTCTCTCCTGACTCAAAGTAGACACTCTTTAACTTCTTTCACATCTCTCCTTAAAACACATCTCTTTGTCTCAGCCTTGTATTATCCCAAATGATTGTTTTCACACATTTCATTGCATCTTTTCACTGACTGTCAGAACCTCTTGCATAATGTCGATTTGAGCTGTTTTTATTCATACTGTTCTCTTTTTTTATTATGCTCAGGTACTTTGGATCTTAATGTGTCTTGTGATGTGGGGCTTTGTATCTAATCATAATGTCAGTGATAACAGTAATAATTGCAATATTTAGTAGTTTTTTTGTGGGTTTTCACGGTATATAATGTCCTGACTTACATGAAGAGATGGAAGAGAAACAAACTCTCTGGACTGACTGTATATGACATGTGCCTGAAAGGCCGGTTCACGTCATCAGTGTTAGCATTTAATGAGATTACTGAATAACGGAAACAGACTCACTCAGTTGTGAACAGGAGAAGGACAACTTACATCTCCTCAGCTGATTTGAGCACCAATCAAACCCTGGCGGGCGGGGAAGCTTTCACTGAGTGCTCACACCTCTAATTTGTGACTAACAGCTTTAAAACACCAGAAAGCATCTTAATGATTGAGAGTAATGATCAGGAGAATGTTGACTCAAACTTCCCCAGAACTGCGTCAGCAAAGAATTAGGGCAACCAATCCCCTGTGAGTTATGGCGGCATGAACGCAGAGGGGGGAGAAGACAGACATCCAAGTGCAGGAAGTGTGTTTTAGCATTTTCTCCAAAGTCATTATTCCAAATCACATCAATCACAGTGTTTCTGGTGTCGGGGGGCGCGCTGTCTCTCTGGAGGAGCCATTATCTGTGACGCTCACAGGGCCCAGGACAGGGAGAGGAAAAAGTAGAGCATGAGGAAGGTTACATCCCCGTATCCTGCTCGCAACAGTGTGAGGCGGCGCTGCTTAAAGCAGATAGTGTGTTACCGGTTGGCGTAGTGCTCGATCCGAGTGTGTGTGTCGTCATGCGAGAGCTGAGGGGACGATCCGGGCCTGGGAGAGAAGAGACAGAGACAGGAAGAGAGAGAGAGAGATAGAGCTCATGAATGCAACCAGGAGGGACTCATTAATCCCAGCACAGACGCACACAAGCCACAGGAGAGCCGTGAAGGCAGCGACAGAACGAGGCACAGATGTGTGACGGTGTGAGATGCTCTGTAAATAAGCTCCTCGCTTGTATCCTGCTCTCTCAGCTTCAAAAGAGACGTCACATCTAAGATCTCACACCTCGTCCGCTGAGGGGAAGATTAGCACTTTGACATCATTAACTAGGAAACCACTTTCTCTGCAGCGTCTCGGTCCTTGAGAAGTCACGATGTGACTCTTTAAAATCCTGAAAACTTCCCTTTACAAGGGCACCTTGACGTTTGATGTTAGAGTTTTTACCTCAACGTAAGGAGGACATTTTCAGGAAATCCAAAATACTAAAGAATCCCTATATATTAAAATGATGTTACTCGTCTTATATCACTGTGGTTGATCTTTTCCATTGAATTCTTTGCTTTAACGTGCAGAAAAACACTGAGAGGATCACTGAACATCACATATCAACCTCGATACAGGCGACAATCTCTTATAATAACTGAAGAAT
>NW_019471728.1:0-1835 GCF_002814215.2 Seriola lalandi dorsalis
CATCCATGCTGCTGCAGTTCGTGTACCAGCCTAGATGTAACTTTACCCCCAGGTAATTGTGTGCCATTCTTCAGTTACTAGGTTGAACACAATACAATCAACTTGTAGATGTTGTATGATTGTGTGAAACTAGATTTCAGACGGTTTGGTATGTGGTCCTAGATTTGATACATATTCTTCCTGTGAGCTCTCATGTCAGAATGTATGTGTTTTTTCACTCGGACCAAAATGTTACAGCTACAAATGGCAATGAGGGAAACGAAGAATAAGAGAGCAAACACCCATGATATTTACAGTATAGGGTACTTATTTTCTCTTGGTTTGAAAAGTGACGTTTCTTTCTTCACACTGGCTGTGCTCCGCTGACTTTATGTCAGTTCCATGTTCTCCAATGGAGACGTTGGATAGTTAGTTTTGACATGAAGATAAGCTACCAAATCGTTCTAATGATGGGATGAAAAGTTTCAACCGTATCACTTTTTATGCCCAAGCACTGGTGACAGCCATGGCAGGAGGCATTATGTTTTCGGGTTGTTGTACGTCCCATTCTTGTGAAAGTGATATCTCAGTAGCGCCTTGAGGGAATATCTTCAAATTTGGTACAAATGTCCACTTGGACTCAAAGATGAACTGCTTAGATTTTGGTGGTAAAAGGTCAAAGGTCAACGTCACCGTCAATGTGACCTCACAAAACATTTTTTGGGTCATAACTCAAGAATTGCGCTAATTATGACATAACTTCACACGAATGTCTAATGGGATGAAATGATGATTTGATGACATTTAATGTCTATCACCATAATGTTCTGCAATGTTCTCAAGAACAGAAGGGGAGATTATGACCATATTTCCTGCAACTTGACTGAATGGCAGAGACATACAATTGTGAGGTGGTTATTCTAGTATTAATAAGAGATCAGTATGGAGGACTAAAACCAATCTTAAATTCTTTTAAAGAGTTTACTTAATTCAAGTACTGATCGAATAGATAAATGACAGATTTAGTTTTCCATATAAAGATGACGACATAGTTCTGTTGTTTAAAATTCTACCAGTCAGTGTTTGTGCCAGAAGCTCTCGCAGTAGACAGTAATATCATTCTGTTACAAAAAGAACAAGTTCAGGGGAGAAAACCAAGGATTTGATCTATTTTTTATTCGAAATGTTTTGTATAGAGAAGGATGATAATATGAATCTGGGTTGATACTCACCATTCAGGAGCAAACAGAAGTAAGTTTTTTTCAAGTTAGGTTGACCGTAAGTTCCCAAAGGCAGTGGTAAATGCCAAAAGTAATGGTGTGAGTATTCCCCCTCTCATATATATTTGGACCAACATAGTCAGTGTTCTGCTTTACTCCTTTACTTTTCCTGCCACATGTAAATGACTTATATCCAGCAACAGTTATGTCTTTAAAGACTGGCACTGAACCCAGGTTTCTGTGAGGATTAAAAAGTAGTGCAGTTTCACTTAATAACACATGTATAAGGTCAATTTTTGGAAGCAAGCTTCTTATATTTTGGTGTGCAAGGCTGAGTCCAAGATGTCTTAAATTCAAAGGAGGATTAATAATATTAGATGTGTTAGGAGAAGAAATAATATTAGGAGGAAGAGTAGTGAAAGGTCGGAGATTCATGAATGTAATACTGCTCAGCCTGTAATTCTGCCAGGGCAGTTGTACAATGGGGCATAAACAATTGGAACTGCCTACAGAGAAGAAAAAGAAGGAAAGTAGTCACTAGAGTGGAGCTGATCCACCAGCCATTACCTGGTACCTGCCTGATAAATAGGTCAGTAAGATTGATGTTAAAAACACATCATCTTGCACCACCACTGT
>NW_019471729.1:0-1835 GCF_002814215.2 Seriola lalandi dorsalis
GCTTTGATTTCCTCTGCCTTAGGGGAAAAGGAGGAGGAGAACTTGGTGAAAATAAAAACAATGATGGTGTGGTGTCATTTTAAACAGTTGTTCTGATGAATAATGTAAAAACCAAACAACAACTGATGCCATGGCTCTCTAGGCCCCGGCATCAGAGATCATTTTAGACCATATTAGAATATCCAGTTTGGTTGGTTTGCATTTTAACACACCTGCATCATTTTAGAGTTTGAATTGAAACTCTTTTAAACCACAGCGAGCCAGGATATATCGGCAGGCAGTTATATCTGCCGTCTTTACAAGTGAGTTAAATGGGCTGAGAGGTGAGTCCAAGGCTGATGTGTCTAGAAAAAAAAGAAACTGTTCAGTAGGAGGTGTAGAGTTACAAGCCACAAATACACAACCACAAATATTTAAATGATAGAAGACCATATCTCTATGTAATGATGTGCACAAAAGTTATTTTCAAAGACAACATATTTGTGCGCTTTGGCTACAGCTTTGAGTTAGGCACTATAGTAGTGCAATAAAATTGTCTCCACCATTACTCTATAGTCTCTTTTTTATTTCCTTGAGTTACATTTATTTATTTAATGTGGTTAAAATCTGCATGTTGCACAAGAATAAACATGTACAGCATGACAAACAAGGTAATTCACAATTTACATGCACAAAACTGTGGCTCCAAATTAAATGTAATAATTTAATCTTAAATTTAAGTCTTAATTTAGTTTTAAAAAGATGCTTAATGTTTGAAAATATTATAAAAGAAACTGATTTTTATTTGAATGCTTTTTGTTATTTATTCTCAAAGAGATAGTATTTGAGGCCATTTCTTCCAAACTCATTTTGAACATAAATTGTCCAATATAATAAATGGGGATTTACATGCCCTTTTTCAACTAGTAGTCATATATGATCATACTCCCTATAGTAACCCTGTTGTGTCCTCAGAGGAAATGTTATTTGATGATTTTCTAAGTTAAAAATGTCTTTTTGATTTAGCCATGACCGCACCATGAGGATGGCTCCTACTACAAATGATTTCACTCTATGAATGCACTCTATGCAGGCCACCTGTTTTGTAAGATCTTGGTGCTGTGGGGTGATGCTGTATGAATAAAGAATAGGTTCAGACTTTATTCAAATGTGTCTCATTCCCAGGTACACTGAAAGAGTTATTGTTTACACTTTGATCTCCTCCTGTCCATACTGGCCCTGAAGAGATACCTTCCTAACACAAGAGGTGGGGGATAAAATCCACTTAGCCTGAACTAAAAACGACTGCAAACTGGGAAGATTCCCACTTGATTTGATTTGCCACTGAACCCTCAACCCCCCCCAGTCGAATCTACCCTTCAATTTCATGAATCAAACCAGTGCGTAATTACGCAAAGCGCACTGCTGGATACGGACTAGAGAGCTGTCATCTCTACCTGCTGCTACAGGGGTGATTACATATGTTTATCCAGCGGAAAAAAGAATGACATTACTCTACAGGCCCATCAAACATATGCAGCCTTCAAAGGATGTGGCCCCTAAATTGAGACCGTACACAGCTACAGTCTTGTAATCCTTCTTTCTTTTTGTTTGTAGCCCTTCCAGCTGCAAATGTATCCATGAGTCTCTAAATCCCGCCTTTCTCAATATTCTGCCGCTGCGTTCAATGCCCATGGGCGCGACGATGCCATGCAACTGAATGCGATTGAGTCCTGCAATTTCTGGCTATTTTTGTTGATTGATTTGCTTAATTTAAAGCGACCAAATACGTTACAAGTCCTAAAAGTTCTACAACTAGCTAGTGCTACTGCGTATGTCCTGAAATTACATTTTGA
>NW_019471730.1:0-1835 GCF_002814215.2 Seriola lalandi dorsalis
TGAAATTTACCTTTGCCAGTGTGTGTGTGTGTGTGGTGGTGGTGGTGGGGGGGGGGCGATCGTTGAGCGCTGTGTTCTGTATCTTTTGCTGTGGGATTTGTCTTTGATTAATTTAACGGGGAAAGAACAAGTGTCTGTGGCTCTCTGTTGGACGTGTCTCATGACTAAATCTCAGCTGACTAGATATCATGCCAGCCGGGTATTAAATGTTTAATGCTAGTGGATGTAGGAGATTGCCTTCTACTTGTCCTGATTAAATATTTAGGGGTGTCTGAATGGTGCATTTGACATTGCTAGGTGCTGTGGGACCCCGTTCACAGTGTGAAGTGAGGGAACATAACTGACTGCCAGCTGTCTATTTGGTTGTGACTAGGGTGCAACTGGGACCTTGGCTGAGTAAAACTGGTGGCAGACACAGAATGGAAGGTGAGAGCGGTTATATTTAGCCATGTCCTTCCAAACAAAGCCCTGTTTCCTCTTTATACAGCAGCACCCTGCCTCTATGAGAACCTTGCTTTGTCCTTTTGAGTATAGGGGACACCAGACGGGGATAAAACTTGGCAACTTGGGTTGGCATACAGACCTATTTTAGATGTCTGCAGACAACTGTGAGTCTTGTATTTCTTAGTTTAACTTCACGGACACCGCAAATGGTGCCAATTTAGGAACACAGTGAAATGGAGTATACATTAAGAAAAAATAGTGTTTCTGACTACAGTAAGAGTTCTCCTAAGGAAAGAGATTGAGGTTATTTTAGTTTCCATCTGGAAAAACCAGCAAGGCGCAAGTACAAAGACAGACTTGGATTAATATCTTAAAATCAAAGAGCCGTTCTCACACCAAATTCCATGATCCGTTTACCTGACATCTTTGACCACACTCAAAGTGGAAAAGACTGGTAAAGCAGGAGTATTTTTTGGGTTGCTGATAATGCTTGAGAGTGGATGCTGACAGAAACTGTTCAGTATATAAATAAGTTAATGTGGAATTTATTCAGATCCATTTTCAGCTCTTTGGCTGCTTGGCAGATCACGTGGATTCATTTCTTCTGTGGAGATTACAGTGATGTTACACTGTTTGGCTTTCAAGCATTGGCAACAGAACATGAAATAACATGTACAACACATAGATTCACTGGGCCGTATTGTCGAATCGCAGAGCAATCTTGTAATCGTGAAAGAATTAACTTCACAGGGATATTATTGACATAAATCTATTGAATAGATCACAGGCAGGCTGGCAGCTCAAATAAATGAAGATGTGTCCAGGAATAGTGTGTTATGTGATATATGACAATGTCAATCTGTACACTACTGTGCAGCTGCCTGCAGGAGTATGTGCCTCTGTGGATATTCTTTCTCTACAGTGTCTGAAAAATTCAACAGATGTCTTTCTCTGTGTTTAGCATTCTTCTGTGGTGGGATGTGATCATCAGGGGCCTCTCAGGTTATTCTCCTTCCTCAGAAGCAGTGAAAGGTGTTAGGATATCAGAGGCATATCTTGACATGGGACCCCTGGGATCCACTCAGGAGACACCTGGTCGCACCACAGACCACTTTACAGTGCTGGCTCACACTGGCTCCATTGTTCTGAGAAGCTCACAATGGAAGACATGCACACAGAGATATATTCTCCAGAGAGACACGGTGCATTCCTCTGAGGTTACGATGTATTGAACACCCTGGCGCGTTCCCCAGTGCACACAATCCATATTCACATTCACATGGCGAATACAAGTCCTGCAGTGTGTCACCCAAAACAACTGCAGTCTGCAACTGGGGAGATAAAGAGAATGGAGGCAAACTTAGTCCAGCTGGAGAGCCTTCCCTCTGGTC
>NW_019471731.1:0-1835 GCF_002814215.2 Seriola lalandi dorsalis
ATGAATCGAGGGATGCTGCAGTGTAGTCAGGTGGTGTATTGTTTTACAAAAGAAGGTGATGGTCTCTTTTCAAAATAATGATATTGCCATTTCCAAACAACTAACCAGTGCTTTATTGTCTGACAAATTCAAAGGGAAAAGTGAAGTCTGACCTGCGACTCTGACGATGGAATATGGACAGAATGATTCCATAAAGAACATGAAATATGTTTGGTGGAGAGATGGTCCAATAAGGAACAAGCTTTTTCATGCTTATTTACATTTGCACATAATGCAGATAAAAGTAGTTGTTCCTTTTTTTTATATGCACCATTTCTCTGACGAGTTATTTTACTTGACGCTCCGTGTAAGGGAGCTTGAAAGCAAACTGCCTGTCTCAGTGATTTAGCAGATTTGGATTTGTGTTTGAAGCTGCTCCTCCAGAAGGATCAAGGTAGGGATTGGTTTGACATAAAAAGCACAGCTGAGTCAGGAGCTCTTTCACAAACACACACAGTGGGCTACACATCTTTAATGCACACAGGCACACACACAGGCACACATACTCACACAAATAACTACACACATGTTGTTGCTGAGTCAAACACTATCAAGATATTAGAGGGGGCATGTCTTGGAGTAATTGGCAAACTTGCCATTTTTCATGTTGTTGTAGCTGCAGTATAAGAAAGTAGCCAACAAAAACAGGAATACTACAGCTTAGAGACATTCAGTGACATCTCACTTTATATTTTCTCCCCATTATTTACTGTTTTACACACAATTTGGATCTGCCAATACCCCCACAGTGCAGCAGTTCTATCAGAGACAAATCATTTAAAGCATTTTTTCATTTTTCAAAAATATTTTATTTGATATTGATCCAGGTACAAGGAAATAAAAGAACATGGATTTATCTTACAGGACATGGGAATGAGACTGTAAAAGTTTATTTTCTTGATCCACTCTCTTCTTGGACAAGGACATGCAAGTGAATAAAGTAAGTGGTTTACAGAAAAAAAAGGCAGAATGTACTGTACTGTAGAAATGGCATCGGGTTGAGGTGTCACCTCAGCCCATACTGTACAGAAAGACTTCACCCAACAACTTTCTCTTTTTGTCATTTTTAATCTTCTTTTATAGCAAAAAGGCAACACACAGATAGGCTACAAAGAACCAACAATATTGAGAAAATGAACAAAAGAGAGGGAAAGCCAAAGTACTTTCATCCTTCCAAAAAGACGTTTTCTCTATTGTCTCAACAAGCAAATTGTGAGCATCTTTGCTCCTTGTGTTCAAAAAGGTTTGAAGTTTCTTTAGTTTTGACATGAGAGGAGCACTGCGGTGAACATGCAGGACGAAGAGTGACTCGGACGACTACTGACCCGGCACTTCACCATGCTCTGAGCACAGTGTGCCTATCATCTCCTTATGGCCTCGCTGCTCGGCTCTGACAGCAAACTTTACAAGGAACAAAAAAAACACATTTTATATCTCACGAATCTTTATGCATATTTCACAATATACTTTTATTATCATTTTAATAAATACAAAACGACACTGTGATTGAAAAGAAAACAATGAGTATTAAAGAGACACTAGAACGCATTAGACATTAGAAATATCAATCTTAATTTGGTATGTTCTTTTACTGACATCTTGTCTTTAGGTGGATGAACCAGCACATTATACTCAGAATCAAAATCCACAGCAGAAAAGAAAAGAGGGGACGAAAGAATTGGACATGAGAGGGATATTTTTGTCAATGAAAATGGAATGGCATAATCAAGTGGAGATGTATATGGATATATACACATATATACACATACATAAACACCACCAGAATGTAAAATAAC
>NW_019471732.1:0-1835 GCF_002814215.2 Seriola lalandi dorsalis
CACCACCTTCTTACTTCACCAGCCATAGACCTGCTGCTCAGTCCAGCGTTGGCGCTTTGGCGCTGACGCATCGAGTGACGTTGCCACAGAGAGGAATGCACAGCAGTTGTGTTCATCCAGATGAGCTGCCATTCATGGCCTTTGTTCTTCCTGTACTGAACATTAGCCAGTGAGTCATTCTGACTCCTGTAGACTTCCATTTGTTCTGTGATTGAAGAGTGCTGCTCTTTCACTGGTTGATTCACAGAAAGTGAAGTTCAGAAACATAATGGCACGTAGCTTTTTCCTCTGAGTCATTTTAACTGTGTCCTTATGACCAAATGAGTAAGAGGCTGAACTACTGGCCCATAGCCAGGCATGTGGCCTCTTCACAGTCTTCCAAAAAGTGCCAGTTAACAATACCTTGTCATATTTAATGCCAGCCCTGTACACATGCAAAATTGACATGACATCTAATAACAAAAATCTTTTTGGGTAGAATTACTTGAATGAGTGTCCCTTGTCTAATTGTTCCTGGTTTAGGGTTCTCCTTGGCGTGATAGTTTGGGGGATTTTTTGAGTACAGTTTGTTACTTGCGGCAGTGTTTCAGGGACTTGGAAGCAGCAGCAGACTGGTTTTGAGTCGGATGACTGCGCGTCCAAATAAGTGTCGAGGTCACATCTGCTCCTGGTGTGCCCCAACTGGTGCCATCTGCCTTTATGAGTCAGCAGTATTTAGCATTAAGCACACAGTCATCACCTGAAATATAGTCTTGTCAATACATGCACACACAGATTGACTCTTCCTCATGTACTGCAAAACTACACTAAACATATTAGGGAGCCATAACTGAATTCCTCCTCTTTGACTTTTTTAGCATCAGGCCTTCTCTCTCTCTCCAGATTAGTGCTTATTTTCCTTGCTCTTTATTGCAGAAGGGGAACTGTACTTCATGCTGCTGATAGTGCCTCATTGTATCAAGTGTGAAGTATGTGTAGGTGGCTAGATGCATATTTATTTCCTTTCCAACTACAGCCCTTTTTTTCAATTACAGAAATAAGCCTCTACCCATCATAGATCCTCTGTATGCTCACACACTGTGCAGTACGGGTTATAATCAACATTGCATCCCATTGCAGATGTATGTGTTTGTGTATGCACACAGCTAATGAATGAAGCAGGGCGCCCTGTTTATATAATACTACACGTGGTCAGATTGATCTGATGAAATGGTAATGCAGTTATGTCTTCATGCGGCATCTTCTCTCTTCCATTATAAATTCACTTCAGTGAAGTTTTATTACAACAATATTGTGACCAAAAAATATGTTTACAAAGCATGTTCTTCAATATAATTTAGTACGTAATACAAACAATGAATATATGAATAATACCATGAATTTAACCAACAGTTACTGAACAGAGGGAAGAAAATAATATGTGTTATATAAAGAAGACTGAAAAATTATGCCTTATGAGAAAAGATACTTACACAGATGATAAGCTTTAGGCAGATATATATTCAAATTCAAAGGTATAATCTCCTACTAGTTCTGTCACGTCAACAGTTTCACCAGGAGAGTTTAAATAAGTTTGTTTGAGGAAAAGGCAGAAATGCCATTTTTTTTCTATGACGACCTGTTTCAATAGCAAATTGGTGATAACCATGTCTGTATTTAGTTAAAATTTGGGGCTAGTGTTTGGATTTAAAGATAACACATTTCAAGTTTTAGGTTTTATATTTGGAGGAAATAATTTCCTTTTTACATTTTGTCCAGTTGCTGAGCTGATTTTCTTTTGGTTTTCTTTCCAACTTTTTTTAATGAGTGTATATATAAGGCAAAGTGGTTGTAAG
>NW_019471733.1:0-1834 GCF_002814215.2 Seriola lalandi dorsalis
GGATACAAGGACAGAATCAATGTCCACATTTCCAACTTTTTAAGCAATTCAAAGAGAACATGAATAAGAGTATGTCAAAATAAAGAAGCAATGATATCAAGTAATGAAGTAATGCAAAAATAGAAAATATTGCAGTGAAATGAAATTTGGCATTTCAGTCCGATTATAAGGCTAGTTTTGGATGTGCGAATAAAGAAATGAGGAAGTGAGAAGATCATTTGTTTCAGGAAAGGCGCAAATTTGCATAGATTCTCTATTGAATGAACATGTGTGCATATGTCTGCACCTGTATGTGTATGTCTTTCCTTTAACCTTTTGTTGATCTTGTAGGAATGTGTTCCCATGTTTGTCCGCCCGAGAAACAGAAATAATTTCACACAAATTTAATAAAAGAGTCAGAAAAGTAAGAACATATTATCAGGAATCATAACATATCTAAAATATATATTTTAAACATTTATGTTGTAAAATAAACATTTTATAAGAGGCTACAGTATTTGTGTAATTTCTTTTAAACATTTCTGACAGATCTCCAGTGGTTGAAAAAAGTATTCAGATCCTTCACTATAGTAAAAGTCACATTACTCGAAGTTCCACATTCAAATTTTAACAGAAATATGAATAGCAAAATGCAACAAAAATACCAAAAGTTAAATTGTTCATTAAACAAGCAAAATCGCTTCCGTTAATGTTTTATTGTTATGTATAGGCTGTGTCATTGGATTATCATCACTAAGGCATTAACATGCAAGCAGCATTGTAACTGGTCAAGGTGGTGCTAATTGTTACTACCTACTTTATATAGCCTACTGTTGAGTAGTTTAATTGATTTTAATCTCTTTAATTTTATTTTTATGCATTTTTAAGCACTGCATCAGCATTGTAGTTAGTACTTGAGTAAATGTACTTAGTAACCTTCCACCACTGCAGCTTTCAAGTTTTATTATAACAGTGCTTACAGTAAATGATATTGTCTCGATGTGCTACTGACCAAACACCGTTAAAAGCCTTATTTGCTTTATTAAAACGTTAAGGTGCAGAAGATCCTTGTTAGGAGATCCCTTTCTTCGAATGTTGTAAACAGGAAGAGTATAATGTGCCTGATCCGCTCCTGATTGGTCGTGTGCTGTGAGTGGTACCAAGGCAACGGCAGACATCCAAGACGCTATTGGTGGACTTGGAATCATAGGTGGGGCTAAGCAAGTGATCACATAGGCTACTGAAAACTTTGTTAGCTACCTGCTAACTTCGCTCAATCGTATGTTTGGAAATGTCACTGGCTTGAAGCAGCGCGACGGAAATGCTCCAAAAGTAAGCCTGGTGTTTTCTGTGCAGTGAGTACAGCACAGTTGACTTTGGTTATTCATAATAACTGGTAAGACGGCTAACCTCAGTCAGCCAGCTGCTAGCTAATGTTATTTAAGCTAATATTAAGGAATAGCTAACGTTGGGAAAATATTAAATAATCCACTTGAAATCAGCATTAACCGTCAGTTAATGTTTTGTTTGTTAATTATGCTAGCTTGTCTTTGACTTGTTATGTCATTAAGTTATATTTAAATAAAGACACGAAGCTATTAGATGAGGATGGCTGTCGGAATTCTCCTAAGTTACAAATCCATGTTCTCCTTTTCACAGTTTCCCCTTTTTCCAGCAACTTGTGACTTCACCCCCACGATAAAATGTAACCTTCTCACATATACCGCTACTGTCTGTGCGATTCTATCCAAATGTCGCCTCATATGTGGGTTACAGGCGTAGCGTTTATAAACATTGTTGTCTTCCAGGATGGACTGCCTCGCAGAGGATGATGGAGACAGTTCCGTAAGCACCA
>NW_019471734.1:0-1197 GCF_002814215.2 Seriola lalandi dorsalis
TCTTCCCTGTTTCCAGTCTGCTAAGCTAATGAGCTTAGCGTGTCCTAAAGACATGAGAGTGGCATCAAACTTCTTACCTGCATCTTGGTAAAATAAGCAACTAAGTGTATTTTCTAAAACATCAATTTTAGAGTTTAACAAAAAAATCTCTCTGTGGACAAAAGATGAAACATGACACAGTGTTAGCTTAATTTTTTGCCACCACTGAATTCGGTGCAGTCTCCATCCCTTTCCCAACCATATTGAAAATATACTAAAAATAGCGTCCTGTGTGACCCCCCCAGAGGTAACGAAAGATACTGCTGATAATTGAATCTTTGAATAAGTGAAGGGCGTCGTTACCCAGATATGATACAACATGACGTCAGAAAATTGTCCTCTCTGCTGGCTCCTCTGTTTTGTAACTGGCTGGTGGAGGTGAAGCAGGGGTTTTATTGTCATTGAATCCTGTCTCTGGGCACATTTCTAAGTGATTACTTGCTATAAATAAGTGCAAAGAAGACAAAATGACAGTTTTGGTAAATAACAGGACTCTGTATATATTTACTCTCTATATATTTTACCTATAAATCTGCAGTGTCAGCCTCTAGAGCCTGCAGATGACAGTTTCTTAGCAAGCAGGATATTGAAACATCTGTGATTATAATTTAGATATTATCTTCAATATATTTTGTTAAGGGAATCATAAAAGTAATAGAATATATTTCCCTGTGGCCTCATTTTCCCCTGTTATTCATTGGAGACTGTTTGCAGAAGTTGAAGGTTAAACAGTTGGTGGATGAGCTCAGCTTCACTGTAGACCTGAGAGAGATGTCATGTGGATACAGCGAGCGTGGGGATTCATGATGTAGTAGGCGTCTAGTTTCTTGCTCTAATAGCCATATCATCCATGGAGTCATGGTTGTTGGCCCCGTCGACGGTCTAGTCTAACAGGAGTTATGATGCTGCCACAGTGGTGAGAAACACACAGGCTGATGGACAGATCAAGATGCCCGCCGCCACTCACCTCTCCTAAACGCAGTCATGTGTGAAATTGATTTTGCCGTTATTGCTTCCCTGTTGGTACCTCACTCTCCCCCTGTTGTCTCTGTCTTTCACAACAGTGTACAAAATACATCTCATTATAAAAACACAGAACATCCATGTACTAATACGGACCCTGTCAACAACAGATTGATGTTCATGCGTTTATGTGGC
>NW_019471735.1:0-1834 GCF_002814215.2 Seriola lalandi dorsalis
AATAGCTTTGATTGCCCCATAGTCCCAGCCTCCAGTTTCAGATATTTTCATTGTGAAACCTTAGTCGAGGAAATGATCACAGCCAAAAGTGGAGCAGCTGACCCCTGATAAACAAAGAGAGGTTGGTTCTTACAATGATTAAATATATAAAAATAAAAACACGTCAAATTAATCAAAATCACACAAAATAGATGTGCAGATTTGACATAGAATGACATCATTTTATGGACATGTACTTTGAGAAGTTACTTAAATACTGACCGAGCTAATCTGGGTTTCTCAGGCAGAGAAGTCAACGAGGGTAATGTAATCACGCAAGCTTTATAATATCCTCAACCAGAAGAGCTCACAGAGGCGTAAAGGATAGGGTCACATTTTTTCAGAGTCTATTTTAATGCAACACTCTCATGCCCATACGAACATTGAAACAGTTTTTGGTTGTACTAATCATTCCTCCTCAGACAAAATCCACAGTTCTTGTTCTGTGCAAAAGTGCTAGAATATATTTTCGCATATAATATAAAGCATATTGCTTCCTCTGCAGGGCCAGTAAGGACAAGAGCAACAACTCCCAACTCTGTTTATCTACATATGAGCACTAGTAGTGAAGAAATGTCAACCTGTCCTGTAACGGTCTGGTCTGTCTCTAAATAAAAAAAACCTGATCACTGAATAGACTTCAAAGAGATATCATCAGCATATCAGCACATAAGCCTTGTTCCTAACCTTAAGGTCTTGCAGTTCTGTCATAAATCCACAGGGTGTAGCAGCTTCCCAACTGTTGCTGTTCACTGATTTCAAAAAGGCCATACAGTCCTCACTACTCTCATATTAATAGACTTACTCTTGGCATTTAAAAGACAGTTCAGCACAGTCTAAGCTACAACAAATCATCTTAGATAGAGATTTACATGTTATCTAACCTGCAATTTACAGACTCTTAGATAATGTCTGTTTAATTCATTATGAGTGCCCTGGTGAATAAAAGATGAAATTCTTATGCATTGTTCCGTTGTGCTGGTGGTAAATGGCACGAGTTGGGGATTGGGGATTTCTAGAGTTCAGTGTTGCAGGGACAGGAGCATTTAGGTCCTTATACATGCATCATTGCAAAGCAGTGTTGCATCATTTTGGCACAGATTGAGAATAAGATTGAATCTGATTGAGAATCTCTTCTATTGTCAGGAATGCACATATTCATATTATTCATCATAAGTGGCCACCTAATTAATTCTATCAGACTGGCATTTCATTAAACATGACCGCACATGATTTATGAATCCATTTAACTGTTAAAAATGCATTTAAAGCTAAACAAAGCAGCCAGAGCCATTGCGTTAAAAGAAAAGAGGGGCCCGTTTGGGATTTCTCACTGCCCTCTCTCCTCCCCTGTCCCAGCCTGTTAGGCAAAACTGAGATTCATTTCGCCATCTAACTGAACGCAGGAGCAAATATGAGATACAGAACGTGCTTCATCGCACAGCAGAAAAACACACAACTTTGTTGCTCACTTCTTCACAAGTGTGGCAGTAATGTGAGCTATGACAAACAAAAGAGGGGTGGGGTTGTGCGACAGTGAGAGGGGATTTTTCTTTTTTTGCTCCACACACCTCGCAGGCCAGAGGAGTAAGGCATTGACATTCGTGTTGTTTCGAAGTGCTGTAATTAGAGGACATGCTTTCATCTTGTCTTCAAAGGCGTGGAGCAGGTGTGTTTTCCTGAACAATCCCTGCTCTATCCTCCATCGTGGCTGTGGATTTTCAAGTTCTGCATCCCAGAAGGCATCTTTTCTCCTCTACTTTTCTGTCTCAGAGTCATTCTGTCTCCTTATATT
>NW_019471736.1:0-1834 GCF_002814215.2 Seriola lalandi dorsalis
GTGAGCAGAATACCCAAACGCAGCAGCAACCCCAGGGTGAGTCGCTCTCTGCCCATGTCCAGTCACTGTCTTGTCCTGTGTGACTCTCTGGCTCGCTTCACTCCATCTCCTCAACTGGAAGTTTTGGTTTGCCCATTGATTTTTCTACTCCGTTCTTGTTGTCCTTCTCTTCTCTTCTCTTCTCTTCTCTTCTCTTCTCTTCTCTTCTCTTCTCTTCTCTTCTCTTCTCTTCTCTTTTCTTCTCTTCTCTTCTCTTCTCTTCTCTTCTCTTCTCTTCTCTTCTCTTCTCTTCTCTTCTCTTCTCTTCTCTTCCAGCCTCTCCTTTCCTTCAGGTCCAAAGTCCACCATTAGACAGAGGGAGTTAAGTTAATGAAACACCAACATGACAAGAGACACCTCTGCTCGTGAACCAACATGCATGTGCGTGCCTGCATCTTAACCTGAACGACAGCGTGCATGTTGGCGTGTGTATCATGAGGCTCTGCAAACACATCCAGAAGTACGATGTGTGCCGCCCTCTTTGAAAACTTTGGGAACTCCTTCCTCACACTCTCAAGTCCCACACACACGTCCCTTTAATTTGCTTTCTTTTTCTCTCTATCTGACTCACATCACACACACACACACACACACACACACACACACACACACACACACCCCTCTGTTGCTTTGCCTCCTCCCTCCAGTTGCCTCTCCCGCCCCACAGACTCTCGGGTTACTGTGTAACTCTAGATATGGGCAGGGCCTGCTGTTACAAGCGCCCATGCAGTTCTCTCTCAGCATCTGCATACAGTTAACTCTGTCACAGGGCAGACTCATGCTCAAATAAAATTTTTCTTTGCTGCAAATGTTTTATTAGCTATTAGGGCAGGCAGATCTCTCGTCCCGCGTGTGGACTATAAATCCACCGTCATGGACTGCAGGTGGTTGTTGTTCTGCTCTGGTGCAGAACTGGTACATGTGCTGCTACAACAAGCTTGAGGAGGCAGAGCAAAGACTGCCATCGCCAGCTGCAGTTAGCTGGCTAGGTGTTTAACAGTTGACAGCGATGAGAAGTGATTGAACTTTAAAATGAAATGTCTGAATGTAGGCATATACATATGCCTAAGTAAGATTCCCCACTCCTGTTTGTGGACATCACTTTCCAAGCTCAAAATGATTTTGACCCTAAATTGAGCCCATACTTACCCCTGCTAGTAGACAGGGGGGCATGCTGGATTCTGGAGCTGTATACTATTACTTAAACTATTGTAATGTGGTCGTATTTGCCACTAAATTAGAATCTAGAATTAGACATAACACCAGGCGCAGAGCCTCTTGGGAGCAAGCTAGCTGCAGTGGGTGGCGGCTAGCTTGCTCCCTGGCCGGTTAGCTCATTCTTTCTCTGTCTACTTCACCTCATTCACAATATGACTCACATTTTAAACTTTTTTCACTGCTTAGTTTTTGCATTCTGCATCCGTTTTCGCCCTTTTCCATCTCTTAATACTACTTGAACTACTTATTAATACAAATTCAAGACAGCAACACAGTTAAGCTTCAGTTTATGCAGAAACCAGTAATCCCAGCACAATTTCTTTAACTTTGTAGTTAGTCTCCATGCTCAGGTGTATCTTCCAGCACTGAATAAATCTCTTAATTGCCTGTCACTATTCAGTGTGGCCTTGAAATCTCTTGCAACATGCTGAAACTAACTTCTGTGCCTTAATTCTTTCTGCCAGTAATTTAAAAAAAAAAAAAGTATTTGTACGCTAACACTGTCTTCTCAAGTCACTTCATTAACTTTGTCATTGATGTCCCTCCAAAGACCACTAAATCCGCTTTTGTTTATGAA
>NW_019471737.1:0-1834 GCF_002814215.2 Seriola lalandi dorsalis
AATTGAGCAAGATTATCCTTTTGGGGGTGGGGGGAACGAATTGTCTTTTGGAATAAGTCGGACAGTCCCCCTGGCCTATCTTTTCCCCTCTGCCCAAGGAGAAAAAAATATGTAGACGCAACAGTGTCGCGCCTTGTGCCAGTCTCCCTCCTCCCGCCCTCCCTCCTTAACAAAAAAGCTTCTGCGTTTCCCACCAAGAGATCCCCAGTGCGCACCCAGCACCCAGCCAGTCACCCAATATCCATTCCTGAAAGAAACAGCCGGGGAGACGAAGAGAGAGAAAGAAGTCTGCTGCTGCTGCTGCTGCTCCTGCTGCTGCTGCTGCTGCTACTGCCATGCTGCAGCCTCGATAATGTGAGCAGGATATTCCCAAACAGCTGGAAGGAGCTGATATATGGTGCTGCGCCCTCGTGTTGGGCCCTCCCCAAAATGGACCGGTGCTAAGTGGTAACCTGGTTATTTTCAGCGCGTCACTGGCTCGTCTCCAATTATAGGTTTCGGTTGGGGGCGCAGCAGCGTGGCCCCATATTTCCAATTATTCTGAAAGAGCACTACATTGAGTAATGTCCGAGCATGTGTGTTTGCCTGTAACTGCACACATTCCTGCAGTGTGTTGGCTCGTCCGTCCACATGCGCCACACAGGCCCGTGCGGCGCTCAGCTGCGTCTCGGGCGACTCCGAGGCGGCTCGTCTGCGGTTCTCTCAAGGTGTTCCCCTCTTTTATCGATGCTGTTCAGGAGGCTATATACATCCCAGGTTCATCACACCTCTCCTGTTTCCTCCCTGACCAGCAACATGTTAGTGTGCTGCGACGCCTGGTGGCGGTGACGTGACACGACACCTCATTACATGCATGTGCCAAACAAGCTTTACTGTTTTATTCAGATCACTGAGTGTGATCACGTGCAGCTGCACATCAGGGCCAATAGCAGCTGGATTCTGCTGGACAAATTTAATCAGTGGCGTCATTTTAGATTTTCTATTAAGTCAGCAAAGTGTAATGTTTTGTTTTATGTTATGTTATGTGTTATTCTTTATGCTATTTTGCATTTTCTTTTGTTATTTTGGCATTTTGAAAAAATGTTTTTTCTTCTGTTAGTTTCAATTCTGTTGTAATCTACTGTGATACTTTGCATTCTGTTCTATTCTGACGTTTCATTCTATTCTGTTCAGTTGGGTTCTATTATATTACATTCTCATATTTTCTATTCTCTTCTATTCTATTGCCGGGGTCATGCTCCACTTTTAGTGGCTGTGACACTCCCATCAGTCAGCTGCTTCAATGTAGACAAGACGCTCACAATAATGCCGGAAATTGAATGATTTTCTTATCAAAATAAAATAAAAGAGTTGCTGCTTAGTCCTGAAGAACCCCTTATTTTATTTGAATAGCAATTTAAACCTTCTACGTGTTGTATTTTGGCGTCACACTGGTTTCATACAAATTTCTAAGTGCTTGGGAAATCTCTGTCACCCTATAGAAGGGCGATTGATATTATGTTGAAGGCATGTACCGGAAGCGATGCGTGTGATTTAGGCTGACTTGACGCCAAATAGCAATGTCCGACTTGGTTTCTATCAGGAACTGCCCGACTTCTCTTAAACAAAATTATTCATCACTTCATTAACAGCAGGACGGATGTTCATCATCATCTGCACCCTCGCGTTAATATCAGACACCCGGCGGTGAGTTCTGACTCCGGTCACAAACGTGTTCGTCGTAAAGCCTGTGCATTTTGATCCCTGTGCGCATCTTGTTCCTCAATTCCCCCTAACTCGGGATCCTGTTGCACTGCAGTCAGAGTGCTGTTTTTATATTGAGCATATCAAATGT
>NW_019471738.1:0-1834 GCF_002814215.2 Seriola lalandi dorsalis
TCACAGAAGAAACAAGATAACAAAGCTCCAGACAAAGATGCTATCCTGAAAGCCACCGCCAACCTGTCCACACGCCACACTGACCGCACTGTTACCCAGCACAATATCAGAGATGTGAGGATCTCAGAATCATGGCTTTAGCTGACAATGTGTACATTAACACACAGATATATAACAAAAAATGTAGATTCTGTTCATAAGAAGTTAACATTATAGTGTTAAAGATGGTATTGATTTTTGATTTGTTGTTTTTGTTGTGTTCGTGTTGTTCCAGTTTCAGACGGAGCTCAGAAAAATCCTGGTTTCTCTCATTGAAGTTGCTCAGAAGCTTCTTGCCTTGAACCCTGATGCTGTTGAACTCTTCAAAAAGGCCAATGGTGAATCATACAATCACTAAAAAAAACAATTTCCAAGTCAATATCAATAATCCCAACATCAGGAAAACTAAGATGATAGACTATTTAGCTTGATATGTACCAGACATACAGCAGAAATTCAATAATACATCCATCTATGAATGCGCCAGACCTCATATGCAATGAAATATTGTGCAGGGCTGTTGCCAGTCTCAGTGCACATTGGGCAAGAGGCGAGGTACACCCAGCACAAGTCACCAGTGTATTACGGGGCCAGCACTTACAAACACATTCACATTCACATCTGAGGACAGCATAAGGTTTCCAATTGATATTTGAGCAGCAACCTGAGCACCCAGAGTTTACCAACACAGATATGGATATAACATGAAAACTTGGCACGTTCCACTCCACTATCAAGCCCAGTGCAGTGAACCACATTTAGAGTATCTGTTTTACATATGAGAGACATGTTTTGATTAGTTCTGATATGTAAAATGTTGATGTATTGTTGCTGTAAAAACAGATCCTGACAGTTCACACACATTGCCTAGCCTTAGTTTCAGTCCTCTAACCTGTTGGTGTTTCTGTGTCTTGCAGCGATGTTAGATGAAGATGAAGAGGATCGGGTGGATGAAACAGCCCTTCAACAGCTCACTGAGATGGGTTTCCCCGAGAGCAGGGCTATCAAAGCTCTCCGATTGAATCAGTAAGTCTGTACTTGTTAGCTAAACATTCACATCTCAGAATAAAAACCCAAATGATTGACTTTGATGTACATTCATACCAGGCTTCCACTAAATAGTGGAATAGGTTTTGGTTCTGGATAGCTTGCGTACACCAGACTTCTCACCTACTCCTTTCTCTCTGCAGCATGTCAGTGACTCAGGCCATGGAGTGGCTGATTGAACATGTAGACGACCCCTCTGTAGACACGCCACTACCAGGCCAGGACTCTTCTGGGGCAGCAGGAGCCACGGCAGCTGCCATACCAGGCCCCTCTGCCTCAGCGTCTGCCTCGGCGTCAGCCTCAGCCTCAGCTTCCGGTCCTAACCTTCTCCGTAGTCTCTCCAGCCAGTCGAGCACAGACGAGAGCAGCAGGCAGGACGAGCTCACAGAGATCTTCAAGAGGATCCGCAGGAAACGGGAGTTCAGACCGGACTCAAGGGTGGGTGTCATTATCAGGTTGGAGATTTCATACAGTGCTTTGACTATGACTTACTTTTCTAAAATTCGATCTCAGAGCTCACACCTGGGAAGCTGAAGACAGCTGTTTTTACTAACATTAACCGTAACTGGTCTCTGACGATTTGGACTGTTTTGCCAATTCCCAACATTGACGTGTGTAAAATAAACCGGTGTGCTTTCCATTACTCTTATGTAGTATTTCCACAAATCCTACAAACAGGGCAGATGCAAGACAGAAAAGGTTTTTTACCCCTGTATACAAGTCTGATAACTAAAGTTGCTTGCAGCCT
>NW_019471739.1:0-1834 GCF_002814215.2 Seriola lalandi dorsalis
ATAATTTGAATCATTTATTGTATAACCCTTGTTTTTGACATGATTATTTAGTTTATTTTGATCAATCTCATTTCTGTTCAACTGGGCAATCTGTTACCTCCAATTACCTCCTGTTTTTGTCTTAGTCCTAGAGTAACTGCTGGTACAGTAACATCAACATGTCTCCAGATGTTTGGTTTGACAGCAGCACCACCTGCTGCCAGCACAAGCACAGCTGCAGTACACTACACTGTCTATAGATGTTTGTTTTTGTTGGCAGAAGCATATTGGATTTGAAATAAAAAAGTGTCTCTCATCTATCTTTGCTAAACAAAGATGAGTCCTTCCAAGATAGGAAACACTTAAACCACTTCATTCAATGTCTGGGAGTGAAGCCAAAAGAATAGAAAGTATGCCACTGAACACAATACGGACTGCATTGTACATCTTCACAGAATTCAGGTTATGTCCAAGGGTGAATTGCTAAAAAGAATTGCAAATAGCTAATTCGACATAATTTTAACGGTGTCAGTTTGCTGAAATGTGAGCAATTGTCACCTAAAAACAGAACTCAAGATGTATCCCACAGCTAACAAATTAACTGATTCCATGACAAGTTGGCAACATAGTACTTCCTGTTTACATCCCCTTAAAGCCCCCAAATTATGAGAACTGTATAAATCACCATAGTCTTTGTGAACACAATACAGTACGTATATGAATGCATTTGGAAATTTGAGAGCCAAGAGTTTTACTGACGTAATCAAGAGACAAATCCTAGTGTTGCAGTGCTGCCAGAGGACACCTTGCACAGACAGCATTGTGTCTGACAGGAGATACAGGCTGCTTTTGTCTGCTTTCTGCTGTCAGTCACAAAAACAAAAAAAATATCCGAGGGTGAAAGCAAATGTATAATGAGACCATGAAGACACTCTCAGGTCACTCTCAGTTTCATAAATACATTCATGGTGCACGTTCTGTGGATACACCGTAGGTAATAGTTTCCCCTTTTTCTATAGTGAGTGGGTGCATTTGTGCAAATGAGAACTTTTCAAACACTACAGGAACAAAAATGAATGATTTAAAAACAAACAAACAAAAAAATACAGTATTGTTTGGTAGTTTTTCTTTCACTGTGGGCATGTAATTCCATATTTCACCACATAGAGGCATCAATATGCCACCACACTGTAATACCACCTATGTTTGTTAACACAAGGTTAATGGTGGAATGAATCATGTTGGAGGAAAAAACAGGTTAGCTCAGCAATAAGAGTACTAGTCTAATAGTCATTGAAACAGACGCTGGTGGCTATAGATGTTTGTTTCAAGCCTTTCTTTGTGTTTGATCACTTACACCAAGCAGTGCGTGCCCACCTGGGAGTCTCTAGCATTCAGTGTATGGTATATTATGTACATTTGTATTCATGCATGATAACTCATTTTGGCAGAAAAATTGTAAAATGTCATTAAATGCACATATACAGTGGCCTCTTCTTTGTGTTTGCATGATTATGGGAAATTATTATGAGTACACAACAATAATAATTGTTATATAATATACCATTGTTGTTGTTGCTGTTGCTGTTGTTGTTCTTGTTGTTGTTGTTATTAAATATAAAGTATCATGGCAATGAGACAGGATATAACCAGGGTATGGGTAATATGCAACCGAGAAATTGTTTTAATTTCACTCACTAGGTTTAGGAAAATGAACAACCCAGCATTTACAGAAACTGTAAGGATTGTTCTGGTTTAGAGCTGAAATTACTGATCTTGTGAAAATAAATAAAAAATACAAAAACCAGTTTGTGTGGCAAAACATTTTTCAGTGTAATGCAAAAAATGAAATGAA
>NW_019471740.1:0-1182 GCF_002814215.2 Seriola lalandi dorsalis
TTCCCAACGTGCATGCATGCTATAAAAAGAATAGAGGGAAAGCTGAATTAGAGTCATGCTGCACCACACTGACCTAACTATTTGCAGAAATTAAAACAATACCTTCTGTGGAATCTCTTATTTCAAAGCTATGGTGCCTTGGTTTTAAAGATGTGGTATCATTTGGGAGTTAATACAAATGTAAAAATAATAAACATTGAATAATAGCTTTACTGGCTAAATATATTAAACAGCAAGAAAACACAATCCCTCCAACATAAATGATTAAGTGTGTGTTGAGAAGGTGCTGTGTTACATTAAACAATGTATTCATCCCATGTTCCTTAAACGGCAGGCTTTTACAATACCTACAGTGAATTGGGCTTTTTGTACATAAAAGCAATTGCTTTGTAAATGAACCAAATGCCCCTGGGCCTCCTCTTTAATCTCCATGCACACATACACACTGAGCTAAGTGAAATTTACTACATTCAATGATGCCAATGAAAAGGCTATGAATGTATCTTCAGGTCCACAGTACAATGTAATGGTGACACACTAGTCTTTATTCAATGCATATGCAAAAAATGAACATACATATTAATAAATGTAAGGGCATTCTTCTGAAGGAAAATCATTTTAAAACTGTCAGATTAGGACTTGACTTGAAAATATGTTTCGCTGAAATACATAAAAACACAAAGGTTTGTTCAGACATGTTTTGTACATGGAAAACAAGAAGTTTTCACATATTCAGATTCCTGATTGGGCTTCAAACAAATAGAGCGCAGGTTATGTATCTAGAAATACATTACATATAGGCTATTATCATATGTTACTGGTCAAAATGTATTTGTGAGTACTGCAGAGTTGATATTTGTAGTATTGTTGGCACAGGATGTGTGATGGTGTCCCTGATAACTATATAATTAGAACTGGCATGTTGCGCTCCTTATTTCAACATGATTAATCAGTGGTTCTCTGTTAACTTGAAAGGAAATATTAGATCCTGACTAAACTTTGATGAAATCCAGAGTTACAAGTAAGAGATTTGGGTCAACTAATGAGAACAGAGCGTCCCACTTTGCAAGTCCAATTGGGAGAGAGATGATTTGCATGTATGCAAATAGTGTTTGAGTTAACTTGGCATTCAGTAATGACTAAGTTGTGTTGTATTTTTTTTTTTTTTTTTTTTTTTTTTTG
>NW_019471741.1:0-1833 GCF_002814215.2 Seriola lalandi dorsalis
GAATAAAAATCTTGTATAGTAAAAGGAACAACAGGTAGTCATTTAATATCTACTAGGTATGGCATATCTATTGTCAAACGTCTTTTTAATTCACCTGTGCATATCTTGCATTTCAGGTCAAAGAGGTGAGCTTTGTGCTCTGATGTTGTGTCCTTAAGCATACACGTTAAAATATCTGGTGTAGCACTGCTCTGGCTTGAGAGTGCTCTGTTTTTGAGAGCAGGAGCAGGAAGACTTCTCTTCTGTTCCTGGGAAGCAACCTATACCGACACAAACACACAAACAATGAGACTTAATCCAAAAAGACATGCTTGGCCTTTCGTGAGAAATGTTTATATGGAGCAGGAGGCACAGTATAATGAGCGCATAAAAAATGAGTAGATACACACCGTGCTATCAGGTCTTTTGTTGGATCTTCTATCAGGTCTAGCAGGATTCAAACTGGGCAAATCAACCTTCACTGCTTCAGGTTTCTGCGGCAAACTTGTTGCTTTAGCAGCTGCATCTTTAACCTAGATTGACACAAGCAATGGAAGAACATAATCACTTCTGACAAAAAACACAGTTTGACCTTTCTGAACAAGTGCAAGTGTAATATCTGATTTTGTTTTAGTTTTTGTGCACTACATTTTACCTCTGGTGTTTCTTTCGGACTTGGTTCTGGTGCCTTGGTGGCCTGCATATCCTTCTGGCTCATCCTGGCCAGTCTGAAGGGACTGATTTCTCCACGTACAACCCGATACAACAAGCCCTAGAGGGAACCCATAACTGGATTATCAGTTTGCTAAAAACATCACTATAAAAACCTCACTATAGAGACTTCTGCAATATTAGGGTTCTATTTGAATGTAAAACAAAGATCACGAAACAGAAATGGGCTATCAGCTCAGTACAAACCTTGTTTCTTGGGTCTTTTATGTTGAACATTATAGTTCTGTACTTGTTCATGTATTTGCTGTCTGTGTTGCGGAATATGTCGAACATCTCCATTTCGATATTTGCGACAAGCTTTGCAGCGTCGCTCTCTGACATTTCCAAGTCCTCACAATCAGATACCCTTAACAACCAAAAAAGCTGTTAGTCGTCAAATTTGTTGTGCATTGTAACAGATTGAGAAGCAATTTTTACACAATAATTGTTGCAAAATCGTAAAAGCCTCAAATGATATGTTCCTGGAGTATGCAATGTGATGAAAATAATCTGTTTTTGACAAACAATGATATGTGAGTCATATTATTTACAAAATGTGCATACTTGCTACTGAAATGTAGATGACTGACAGGTATGTAATCTGAGTAAATACTAAATATAACAATAAAAACCTGGTACTGAAAAGAATGGTGGATCATTTTATGGTGTATCTGCACCCCTTAGATGCTGTAGGTTGTAGGTTTGGCTCCTTGAACCATCACTATACTTCAGATTATACTTATGCTTTTTTATATTATCAAAGAATTCCAGACTAAGGTTCTCAGACAAACCTGTAACATAGTTCTCACCTTTTGAAGAGGATGCTGGTGAGGGAGCGCTGGATGCTCTGTCTGACCTGGTTGTTGGGTTGAGAGGGTCTGGAGGAGGGAGCACTGGGTGCAGGAGGCACCGGCAGGTTCCGGGTTTCATTCAGCAGTGTGGGGGCAGAAGAAGTTTTCTTGCATGATGCTGAGGCTGACACGGACGGAGGCTGAGGTCCAGACTGCTTCTTTGGTATGACATATGCAGTCTTAGTGACAATAAGGGCCCCTGTTTCATGATGTCTGGGTGCTGAGGTGGTTGAGGATTGTGCGGCTGGAGATGGACTAGATTTTGCCTGGGTGGGTGGTATTGAGGGATCCG
>NW_019471742.1:0-1279 GCF_002814215.2 Seriola lalandi dorsalis
CTCCAAAGTCTCCACGGATATTACTGAAGGTTCAAGATGGCATCGTATTGATCAATTACAACACTACATTATCTAAGATATAGAATAATAATGAAGATTATTCATCATTAAATGCGTATTGGATTTAGCACATTAAAAATGTAGTCGTATCTCTTAAATTAGTTTCTCTACACATTGGGTCTAACAGAAACTCAAGGTCTGACTTTATGAGTATGTAATTATATTTGGTATAAACAGTGAAAGAGAAGATTTAGAGATAGTTTTAGAATTTAATGTTTACTTAAACCAAGTTGGTTTTACGTTTGTGTCCAAATCCATAACATAAGTTAAAAGTCTATACATATTTATATGAAAGAGCAATTTTTGTATTGATGGCACTGAACTTATGCCCAGTAAAATAGACATTTAATTTGTTATGCAGAATAATCAATGTTCTGCACGTTTGCAGGGATAATGTACTGACCAGATGCAGAACCAACAGACACTATGTATCAACTTGAAGCACCTTGAAATGGACATAGTGCTTTTGTAATGTAATGTATTCAGTAACAGACAGTTTTCAGAAGGGTTTTAAAATAACATACCTATAACGCACCATTAACACTCTTCTACATGAATCTCATTACAAATGCCAAACTGATTTGTGCGCTTTTAGAAAAGACAAAAACAATCTGAAGTAACTTTTTAATTTTCAAGGCTGTGTGTTTACTGATTAGATTTCATATACCCCAGTTTACACCCTTATACTAAATGGTAAATGGTAAATTTACCAATGGTAAATTAAGGATGTTAATATACAATTGAAATTTTGTGAGGCATCAATTTGGTGTCGTGAGCACAAGATGAGACATGCATTGTAGATATATTTCACATTTCAGAAAGCCAAATAAATATGAAATAAAACACAAAAGGAGGACTTGACCATGGACTAATACGGTGGATGAAAATGTCAGTTTTCAGAGAATGGACTTTAAATGAGGGCATGAGAAGGTGAAGGTGTCTGTAGGAGTTTAAGAATAAACAGAACTGACTTCTATGTAAAAAGTGATTGGGTCTTCTCCGGACTGCCAAGAGAATCCTCTGTTGTGTTTTCGTCAGGGTGTTACATCATATCGACACCCTCTTAAAATAATGGCCTAAGTCATTTTTTCAGGTTTTTCAGGAAACACAAAAAACTCAACAAAAGAGTCACACTTTTGACATAGGCCATTATACAACCGGGGGTAGAATTGCATGTTCCCCTCAACTGAGGATTCAGGCGATTTTACCAGAGGTGGCC
>NW_019471743.1:0-1833 GCF_002814215.2 Seriola lalandi dorsalis
GACCTCTAAACAGATACCCTGTCCACTTTGCTGCCAAACCTGTAACCTGAACACCCCAAAGATGCAGAGCCACAGTGGCCCAAAGAGAGACTCTCTCAACTGAAAGTAGGAGAGAGCCCAAACCAAGTCCTCTCTACCACAGCTTTCCTCTTTTCATATCTTTAAAACTCTTCCCTGGTCTGTCCTTTCTTGTTGAAAAGAGCTCCTCTCCCTATTCCGTCAGACACCTTACTACAACCAAACACCACCTTGATAAAAACCAACCAGATGCCACAGAGGCCAAAGAGCATTCTCCAAGTATGTGACCTCACTGCCCAGCTAGACCTGCAGTCTACCTCTCAGTCTGCATGACAGACTCACAGTGGGCCCTCCACCAGACAGTGCTAGATGACTAGCTGTGTAGCATGTAGTGCCAGTCTGCACAAGACTGGAAAAGAAATTGTCAAAGAGATTTTAGTGTAAATAGAGAGCTCCAAAAGATAAACTTGAAGAAAAACAAAGCAGTTAACAGTGGAAGAAGAAGAAGAAGAAGAAAATGGAATAATATCCTTGAAATAGATGGAGGTATTCGCATAGAGCTTTTGTAAAGACTGACTCAGATTCCAAAGCTCGTAACCAAAATTTTACATGTCTGTGGATTTAGTTTCAACATGTTTGTTTTCAATAACAAACTGCAGAGCTGACGTCTGTATGGTGAAGGGGTGAGATCTGCAGCTGGCATAGGTAAGCCGAGTACCAAGAGACTGATAAGGTGCTAGGATGCAGCTTCACCCTCCACAAGCCAATGATGAGTCTTCTGTTGTACATGTACACCTTCTATGTTCCTTTAGTGGATAACAGCCCAAATAGCACAGAACGTAAAGGCCAGTTTGTCCTGAGAGGGGCAAACTATTTTTTATAGCACTCAACCATTATGCTGTACATGAAAACTTTAACCAAACTCAAATTTACATTGTGTGTGTTTAGTAATAGTTTCTTAATATAAATCTTATGGATTGAGATAAACTGTCTTGCTTCGATATAATAGTGTCATGATTATGAAAAGATTATGACAGCTTTGATATGTTCAGGCAAGGTGACTTACTGCCTTTCCGTTCTATTTGAATATACCAATGGCTTACCAATGTTATGTGATTAATGTAAAGCTTTCTATGCTCAGGTCAACAGCTCAACATGGCTCCGCTTCAAATGTGATCTTAATACTGTATTTTTCTGTTTTTAAAACAGAAGAAGCATGGTTTAACCTTGGACTAAGTATTAGAAGATATCTACGAAAACATCTCTGTATTTCAAAGATCTGAGCTTTTCACCTTTGAGTAATAGATTGTTACAAAAACCTTATTGAAACTAAAGTGTTTAATAGTGTGAGGGGTAAATGTACAGTATTTAGCTTTTGTATGGTTGACTCAAGACTTCATTGGATGTTTGAGACATTAGCTCCCTTTTCCACTTACAGATGGGGAGCTACTGCGCAAAGCTGAGAAAAAACTTTGGATGTTATTGATGTTATTTTTGTACACTTAATTTATTTTCCCTCTTTCTCCCTCCCTACCTGTTCTCCTCTTTTTCTCTCTACCTTTCTTCCTCTGTTCATTTGCAACCAGTCATTATTCTAACTGTAATAATGATAACAATAATAGCTAAACAATAATTAATGCTTTAAGACAAAAATCCAAAGACGTGATAATACTTTAACCATATGACCTACAAAAATAAGCGCTACTGTTTACTTGACGATGTACTGCTGTTTTTAAAGAAGGAAGGAGTCCCTATATCTAAGCTACTGTTTTCTGCCTCTCATAAGCACACTGGAGACTGTAACCAAAACCCCAA
>NW_019471744.1:0-1833 GCF_002814215.2 Seriola lalandi dorsalis
ATGGATAGTTTGTCAAAGGCTGTGTCCTAATTCAGGACCTCACTCCTTCATAGGCAGTCCTTTGAGGCCACAAAGATTCAGAACTTCTCCAGGGACAAATGTCTGTGCATGTATGATTGGTTCATGAATGTCCAAAGTCAGTGGATTACCTTCAGGGTCAGTCAGGTGCTTTCCATCAAAAAATCTTAAAATCTCAACAAAGAGTCGCTATAATACATTTAACAATGTTGCATAATAGAAAAGTATTTTAAGGAGAATTGAAAAACATATAAAAGGTGAGTCTCTTTATCAGTCCATTTATGGTTCATGTTTCCTTCCTTGCTTAAGTGGAAATGTAACTTAACTGTGACGTCAGCTTGAATACAAATAAGCCGAAACAAGGAAGTGACAACTAAAAGGACACTTGTATATATAATTTTAACCACTCCATATGATGCAACCATTGTACCACAATGTCATGTGAAAAAGGAAAAATATGCACTTGTAAGCAATGTCTACCCTAAAGACAGTGTTTACTTTCCATTGGATCAGAACCACATCATACCTCATCCATTCTCTTTGCAAGACAATGAAGGGTTTCCGGGCAGTGCTTGTTTCCCTTCCAGGCATAGGGTGCATGTCTCTTCCACACCTAAGAAAAGTAAATACGTTTTAAACATTTATCAAAATCAATCTGACAATCTCCCACTGGCTTCATTTTACAAAAAAAAGATAAAGCTGGGTTTTCTTTGGGTTTCAATTGGTTTATGAAACCATTTCATTTTGTGCATAATTTCTTTCCATTTTGATCTACTCCATACCTGTCCAGTAAGATGATCACAGGCTTCCACCCACTGCTCACAGATGGCTACACCCATTCTCAGGTTCTCTCTCACCGATACAAATGGCTCCTCAAAAATTTTAAGACCACTCAGCTTCCTCTGCACATATCTTCCCAGAGCGCCGCCTTGTACACAAAAATTAAAACAACAAAAAAATTGACACTCACAGAAGCATCCACATACAGTGCAAACATATATACAAAAATTACACATGTACACACAGTTACTAAGACTGCCAAATCACTTGACTTTTGTCAGTAGTGCTAAGTCAACATTATAAATAAATGACTGCATTCTCAAGCATTTCAACATTAAATTGCCAACAAGGCAATGTATTGCCTCTATACATACTGTATCTACTGTATACTTAGGAGTTCTTCGGAAAACAAATTAGGTCTCTGTCTCAAAAGATGTGGCTTTCATCAACAACCAAAGTAGCTAAATGATGTTGTGTGTGTTGGTGTGAGAGAGTCCCACCAATAATGTCCATGAGTCGGACCATGCGTGTTTCTGGATAAGGCTCAAAATCAGTTTGTCGCCAAACATCATCCAGAGTGTCTCTGCTCTGTTCCACCAGATCCACAACATCAGACATAGACAAGCCATCAAGACCTCCATACTCCTGGTGGAAACACAGTAACACATAGTTGGTTAGATTCAATTTTTAGTTCTCTCCCTCTTAGTTTAAAATATCAGTTTCTAGAACAATTATAACACATTGTCAAATCTGTATGTGAAATAATATTTATGGTAAAACTCACAATTTAAAAACTTTAAAAAAAAATGTATAACTTAAAATACCAAACTATACCCACAGTAATCTGTTGAATGCATGCTTACTACAGTTATACAATAATTGCAATACAATTAGCAACCACCCTGTATAAATATAAAAACAATAGAGTGAATGTAACATTTCCAGTTGAATTTTTATTTTCATGTAGACAGCGCTGATACATAATGGTTTGCCACCATACCTTCTGTATGGGTTTAAATTGCTCAGAGAAATAGG
>NW_019471745.1:0-1833 GCF_002814215.2 Seriola lalandi dorsalis
AAAAAAAAACTACTGTACAAAATGTTAATTACCTCGTATCCTCCCAGCTTGACAGTCACTGTGACATCAATGGGGTGGTTGACCACACCCACCACTGATCTGACCAGTGAAATGAAGAGCAGGGGAAACCAGATGATGCAAATCAAGAAGAAGATGATGAGTCCACCCATGCCATATTTCACTATCTTCTTCTTCTTCTGCCCTTTAGGCTGCGGGTATTTCTGAGGAAAGAAAATATTATTTTGAGAGATAATAAATATGTTTTTAGTTGTTTTTTTTAATAAAGAGTGTTCAGTATTTTCTTTTTTGCTGCCCATAATTCAGAGGAAACTGGCACAAACCCTCCCGCCGCCACGACGTGGTGGTGATCATAGCATATGGTACCAGTAGCACAGCAGATAACTGCATATTTCAGAGAAATCTTTCAAATGTGGACACAAATGCTCAACTTGGCACATCCTCCTGGGGTATTACTCGAAAATCCATATATATATAATATACTGTCAGTCTAATATTTTGGCCACCTGTTTCCACTGCTGTACATTGTGGCAGTTACTGCTTTTCCCTCAGAAGAAGATATCTGGTCTGCTGTCACATCACATGGGCTCACATACCTTCTCTGTCTCACGGCTGCATTTAATGATGAAGATGTTGGCATAAATGTCTTCCACACACATCCAGTTTGATAGAGACAGAGTTGTGTCAGTCCAAACCCAGTCCATCACTGCCCGCAGCTCCACCAGGAACGGCACCAGACGGAACCTGCACACACACATATGTATAACATATACATGCACAATAGATATATATTTGTATATATATGTGTGTGTGTGTGTGTGTGTGTGTGTGTGTGCAATGAATGAAACAAATCTGTAATTCCAGCACAAATAGCTGCAGATTTGCTTTGTTGTCCGTACCCTTGGAAGAGAAACAGGTTGAGGTGGTTGTATTTCTTGGTGAGAAAGTTGCCGAGGATACGAGTGGGATATCCACAGCGGATCTGATAGGCCGACAGGCCGAAGTAAATACACTTGACAAAGTACCAGAGCTGGGCCACAAAGTTCTGATTGAACATCCTAAAGGGGGAAAGGGGGAGGCGAGGAAGATTAAAACTAATTAAATCAAATTTTCAACAGTATTCTGAAGACTCAACTCATACTATATATATACATACTATAAGAATGATACATTTGTACAAGACAGGATTGAACTTTACCTTTCAGTGACACCAGGGAGGATGAAGAACATCCACAGGTGGATCCCAAACACAAGGATCACCTGAAGGGAAGAAGCAGAAGGAGGAGAGGAAGGGTGTGAGGAAAGAAAAAAACAAAAATGAAGAGCAAGACAACTCTAAACATGTTACAAATAAATGTTGCAGGCCACTCTGGGCCTTTCCAAAAGTCACCTAATTTTCTCCTGTAGCATCAGTTCCCCATTTGTGATGTTGCAGTTGAATCTTTTCAGGAAGTAAATTTGAAAGGAATGCTCAAACACATCCAAGAAAATCCACTCACTGAAGTCTGATATAATTTGTAATGGTGAATGAGGGAACAAAAGAAAACCACTGACACAGAGTCAGTCCTCCTCCTCCTGACTTCTTCAATATTTTAAAGATATGGAACCACACAGACGCTAATAATCTGAAAAAGTAGAATGAACCTGGAAGATGAGTTTTCCCAGGACGGCCTTGCGCAGATACAGGGCTCTGTCGATGATCATGGTGCTGAACTGGATGAGCAGCATCACCAGGAAGGCCTCGGGGACCTGGTCCTCTGACAGGGTGGAGGCTATATCAGCTGCTGCACTGTGTTTCTGAAGGAGAGGTCAGGA
>NW_019471746.1:0-1908 GCF_002814215.2 Seriola lalandi dorsalis
GGTTTTCATTTTAGCTGTAGCCACCCAATGAGAGTGAGAGGGAGCTTGGTCCAGCGTTTGAAGTCATCTTCTCTTTTTTTTTTTTTTTTTTCCAAGCAAAGGGGTGTAATTGAGGTTGAAGAGACCTGACAGCCTGGGAGAAATATTAATGCCTAAATATTTCATGTTGCCGATGTGAAGTGGGAGAGGGGAATCTTAGGCTGCAGAGTCGCAGGCATCTTCAGACAGTGGTAGTATAGTTGATTCATCTGTGCAAAGTGTAAACGTCTTGTAATGCATCATGTACGCTAACACACACTTTCCTCTTTGCTGTTTTCGTCAAGAGAAGGATTTGGTTGTTAGAAGGCAAAACAAGATTTCTGTCGTTTGTTCAGAAATCCATAATTAGGCATGGAGTGAGTATATTCAGTAGAAATCAAACAAAAAAAAAAACAACAACTCAATATTTAGATTTTTTTTTTTTTTACCCCTTCACTCACACCGACTGTTTCCAGAAAAGAAGCAGAAAACTGAAAAGAATGAAAAATATAAAAGACTGATATGCTTGCAATCAGTCCACCCACCATCGTGTGACTTTAGATAGATTTTACTGCATCGCTCTGCCAAGGTCAAAGCTGCATTTTCATTCAACCATGTTTTTCTTTTTTCTTACTCATTCTGCTGCTACAGTATGCAGCAGTTACTGATAAAGAGATGACAGTTTTTTTTTTTTACGCATCAATTCACTAAGGAGTTCGTTCGGCGTGTTAGAATTCATATACAGGGTGTATTACATATGCAGCACCTTTCATGAATGAGGACTTGAGTGACAGCTATTCTCTAAGTGGAGAACAATCTGAATTCACATCTTAGACACTAATATCTTTTTATGCATGCTATCGCTCATGATTAAAGTGGAAGGAAAGGGAGGAAAAAAAAAATGATAAGGATATTTGCATCCTAACCACAATTATCTCGGCTGTGCTTTTGCGGGAAAACGGGACATTTTCGATTCTCTGAACATGACAAGGTCTTAATGGCCCAGTCTGGGTCAGAGAATACAAAAAGGCAATAACACCGCCACATAAGACAGCAGTGAGTTCTCTGCAGACGTGGTGATTTCAGCGGAATCCAAAAAAGATGGGGGGGACAAGATGACGTACGAACATATAAAATGGCAGATTGGGATGATTTCAGTCTTTGGGAGTTTTATAAATAACCTTGAGAGTTTGGAGTGAGTCATCTGTGGGTCCTGTGCTTTTATTTGTGTTGAGTCTGAAAGAGAATACAACATGACAAGATGGGCAGCGAAAAACATTGAGGAAAAAAGAGTTCAGGACAGCAGCAGAGAGTCGTAGAAAACACACGAGAAATCCTCCGAAAGAGCCAGAGTATGTTTTTTAACTATTTCTGACACTTTTCTAATCGGCATTAAACTACAGCAGTCCTTCATTCCAAAGCTCTGCTTTATCTCACAGACAGGCAGTTTCTGTCAATCCCCCTTTGGACCATCGCCCCAGATTACAAAACCCAGATTCGGCAAAGGAGAACAATAACGTTGTTTTCAGGCAGCCACCCAAAGGACGGCATGGTGCTGCGCAGACCAGGAGTCAGGGAGGGCTTCGTCCTGTTGTGCTATCTCCTCTGCCTGGACTTGTTTTGTTTCTTTCCCAGAAACGTTCTCTTGCCCCCGCCCTTCCCTCTGTTCCCCATTGTCATCTGTGTGTTTCAGAACCTGCCATTTAATCAAATGAGCAAAAGACGACAGTGCTACTAGAGCAAAGAAGCACACAACATAACAAATACTACAGTGAAATTATTATCAGAAACTGGACCATTGCCTTAACTGCAAAAACTTGTAAATACTCACATACAAACATAAATGCACCTGCTTGTTCCTCTTTGGACATGATCCCTAAAACGAGGGAC
>NW_019471747.1:0-1833 GCF_002814215.2 Seriola lalandi dorsalis
TTGTTCCCTCTCTCCACCTCCTTACCTATTTCCTCCCTGCAGTCATGCCCCGTTTTGCTGAACAGGTGGAGGTAGCTATTGAGGCACTGAGTACGAACCCCCCACAGCCCTTTGAGGAGAATGAGTTCATTGATGCATCCCGTCTGGTGTACGACGGCGTCCGTGACATCAGGAAAGCTGTCCTCATGATAAGGGTATGTCCATTGCCTCATTTAAAAGAGTATAAGGAAAACACTCACTGAAATTCTCTGAAGTGGCTTTAATGCTCTGCAAGAGTTAGTCAGAAATGAATGTGTTTTGGAAATGCTGACCAAGGCCAAGTACGGCAATTTATTTCTTGCTTCCTGCAAATGTTTAAAACGTTGATTTTGTATTTTGTGAATGTAGACATCTAAATTGTTTATTTCCTAGTGTTGCTTGTTAGTCAGTCAGTATGTCTGTATTAAGCTCTACAATCAATTCACTCCACTTTTTACCCTCTAAATAATAATATGAAAAAATTCCTCTGTTGTTATGAGAATAACATCTCTTGAGTCATTGGATTCGTCGCCTTGTGAACTTCACCATGACTCAGGAGACAAATTTGTCACACTCACAGACATTCTTCCAGTTTTTTTCCTCTTCATTCTCATTTTAGCGAGACACCTCTGTGGGACATTGTTAGGAGAGCAAACTGTGCTGCTGGCTAGCATAGATGATAGTGGATGTTCTCTGACAAAAATATATCTGCCCTAAGGATGAAGAAAACCATAATTGAAATCAAAAATTCAACAGAATTCCCATTTGAAATGTCACACCTGCCACATTATTTGTTTTGTGAAGCTGACAGAACATTTTAGAGCATGTCGTGATAAAAAAATGCTGCATAAAATCATGACACGAGCAGCTCCACTACCTACTCTAATGCTTCACTATCTGCATTTTTCACCCAAACTGGCCCCGCTCTCTTCACCATGTAATTCATTTATTCAACTTTATGCAGGCTGGAAGGTTTCCCAGTGAAGCTCTGGAAAAAATCTAATTATGGAAAATAATTTGATGTTGGTAAATAATGTAAAACAGGCAGCTTTGAACTGCCCAGGACCAGCTGGCTTCATAATCCCATCCAAGTTCAATTACTTTCTGAGGAAACAACTTAGAAGATCCTCGCTTTCTCTGTTGTCTGACCCCATCATATAAATAGCAAATGTTGGTGCCACATGTAATAGTTTTTTTCTGCACACATTTTTATGTGTCTGTGTTATTCTTCTCCCACTTAAGCCAAGTAATGGCTCCTTTAGAATTTTTACAACACAGATCTTATGAGCAGTCGATGGATTAAGAAACCAATTCTCCATAGTGTTTAAAAATTGAGGCAGGTCTTGAGAAGAGTGTAAAGTTATAATGAAAGTTCTCAAAAATATAGTTTTGCCCTGGACTTTATGTACCCACGTACACACACACACACACACACTCACACACACACACACACACCCAGAGCAAAGCGGTGCTGTGGCGTAGGAACCATTAGAATGAAACATGTATGAAATTGAACAGTGGTCGGAGACTGGCAGCTGTAATATAACCAGTGTTTTCACTTTTTCCCAGCTCTCGCACAAACAGAAAGAAAGTACAACTTTTTACATGCTTCCTGCAATGACAGGAACCATGTTTATTCAGGTACCGGTGATATGATGAAATACAGTCTGAGACAACTGGTTTTAATAATTAATTAGATCCTTAAATGTAAAGGCTTATCAGATACCTTAACAGTGCACAACAGTGAGACAGGATTCATACAACCTTGAAATGAGAATCCACTTGGTAAATTTGTTGCCAAACAACATGTGTTTT
>NW_019471748.1:0-1833 GCF_002814215.2 Seriola lalandi dorsalis
GAGGTCTGGTGACACCATTTCTTTCTATCTCCACATCCCCATTCATTTTCAGACTGATGGTCTTCAGTCCCACCTGACGCTTCCACTCCAGCCATGAAAGGCTTTATACAACTTTGTTTCACATATGCAGTATTTCTCAAGACCTGTAAACACACTTCAATGTGTAAAATTGGTGGAATATCCCTTTTTAAAACTGTCACACAAATCATCAAACAGTGTTGAAAGGTTTGCTGAACACCAGAGAAGTTTGAAATCCACGTTAAATCTAAGATCTTTCTACATGTGACGATGATGACAACACTCCCATATCCACGGTGTCAAAACCATGTCTACGTGTGACAACTTCAGGTAACACTGGCTCTCATCAACACTTCCATGTGTGACAAGCTGTTTACCATTTCTATGTGTTCCCTCAACATGATGTAGTCAGACAGACAGCATCAGCAGATACCATCCTATTGTGGTCACATTTGGAGCCATTTTGTCTCATAACATGGTGATAACTCTGTGTTTTCTAACTCTGCTGGGCCTTAAGGCTTCAGACACACCGAGCATGTGCTGACCAAAGAAGAAGTGATTAGTCTGAAGTTACACCAGGCAAATCTAACTCATGTTCAATGGGAGAAAAGAAGAAAGACAAAGTAGATCAGACTGGCTTTGTTTCCTTATCTTAACCAGCTCTGATCCATCTGAGGATTTTAGTTTTAATCTGTGTCTTCGAGGTGAAATGATCGCTCTCCCACTCTTTCACCATTAGGGGAATATTTTTCCCTTCTCTGCTGCCATCGTTGCCCTTCTGTTTGACATTTCTATTAGAAGCTGTCATGCAGGCTGACCGGCCTCTCAGCAGCACACAGCCGACTGCAGATCCAGAGCTGCCTCACTCGACATGTTGTATCAGATCATCTGAGAGAGCACACGTGAATTAATCATCGTATGTACAGAGTATCACAGAGGTGGACTCTGTCCTCCTGTCACATCATTAACAAGATAACAAGTGTCAGATTTGCTGGTGGTTTAGTGCTGACTTGTTTTTCTCTCACCTGCTCAAATATTAATAATATTGAACCCGAGGAGACAAAAAAGTCTGAGGAGACAAAAGCACAACATTAATTAGCATAGATACTGTTTGTCTCACAAATAATTAAAGACATCTCAGGATGAACAGCAACTCTTGTGTCTGTAGCAGCACACACAGTTATACGTGACACTCTGCTTGTTTCATTAGGAAAGGAGACTTTGACCAACTCCTGTCCGCACTTAACTTTGTGCCTTAGATTAGGTTTCCTGCATATGTTTCATATTTGTTTGCTGCTCCACCTTAAAGAACTACTCCACCCAAATTACCACAAACATATTTCCTCATCATCTGTTGCCATGCAGATATTGTTCCAGGTTTGGAGATGCCTCCACCTCAGTACAGTGGAAGTTAGTTTGAGCTGATCATTGTCTAAGAGTCGCACTCCTTTTTTGTCCCCCTGATCGTCACATGTCAGTGTCCCTTTTGTTCCAGGTAAGATCTAATGCTTGCAGCCCGATATACCTGCCTGCAGGTTTAGTTAATATTATACTTAAAAACAAAACTGAAATTAGATTAAGCAGCAAAAGCAAAAAACTGTTTGGTCTTAGAATTGGTGAAGCTTCAAAAACATTGGATACTACATTTCCCATAATGCAACATGATAGCATCTTTGTCTAGTATGGTAAACAACCATATCTTTCTTTCTTTCTTTCTTTCTTTCTTTCTTTCTTTCTTTCTTTCTTTCTTTCTTTCTTTCTTTCTTTCTTTCTTTCTTTCTTTCTTTCTCCATCTCTAAGCCCAAACTGAAATAA
>NW_019471749.1:0-8858 GCF_002814215.2 Seriola lalandi dorsalis
TGTGTGTGTGTGTGTGTGTGTGTGTGTGTGTGCGCATCTGAGTGTATGTGTGTACCCCATGTCCAGAGCAGATGGTCTTGTCAGTGGTCCCAGGGCAAGTGCTGAAGTTGAACTGTTGGATGGGTAGACATTTGTGATTGAAACAGATGCGGTCCGTCCCGCAGGCCGTCCCATCCTCGACGTATCCCAGGTCAGTGTCTCCATCGATCAGCACATGAGCACCACTGAACAACAAATATGACGGAGTCACTTACACATCTCTTCATATGGCAAACATTATCTTCTGTTAAGGTAAATGTGACCTGCATGGCCACTGTCTGAGAGTTCAAACAATCTGATGTGTTGAGAGCACCCCAAAAGTTATTTTGTTGGGGTGTAATTTATTTTACCCAATGTCCTTCGACCAGTTTCATCTATGCAGTAATTTCCTCCATGCCCCAGTATAATGGAAATTATGAACCGACAAAACTATCGATGAGAACATTCAGTTAGGCTTTTTTTTGGCAGGTGAATTTAGAGAAATAGTGAGTTTGGAAAGATGCCTGTTCTTCCTCATCCCAAGCAACTGACACCAAAACCCAACAATGATGTTTTAGATGAGTCATTTCATTTCAAACTTAATTATAGTAACACTGTAAACATTCTGATTTCAATTCATACTGTTTGCTTTTGCCAAGCTGTGTACAGTATTTTTACTGCTAAAAAAAGAAGAACCAGGGAACAAAGTAGTCCAGAGGTTGAAGATGCATAACCAGCAGTCTTTTTTTAGGCTGCTGGTTTGGGCTTTGAGTATTGCAGGGAGTGTTTTTCCTCAATGATGTGTACCTGCAGTCGAGAGAAGCGCTGTGTCGGGCTACGGAGAAAGAGGTCAGCCCTCCCTGCAGCTCTCCGAGTCGCGGCGCAGGTGAGATGTTGGAGCACAGCAGGTATCCACAGTGAACATCCCTGATACACAAAAGGTGCAACCACAGGTCAGCTGAAGAGAATAACCCAGAATTCCAGAGTTTACCTTCACAGAGAGGACTGGCTTACTGTTTGTTACACTGGATCCATGTGTCCTTGTCCTTCCCACAGTTGCCTTTCTCTGTCCCCTCAATGTTGAGCTTCTCATAGCAGAACTTGTCAGCCGCTGTTGCCTCTGAGGGAGACGCAGCGGGACACAATCAACTCCAAGATGTACAATGCAGAAGCTTATCTCTGAAAAGTTTATTACATAGGAATATTAGACTTACTCTCTCCCCAAATGTACTTGCACTGTCTGTCTTTGGTTTTACACCTTCCATTGAAGCAGCGACCCTGTAGAGAGAAAAGCCACCTGTCAGTACAGCCTTTTTTTTTTTAAATGTAAAATACAGTAAAACCCAATAACCTCTGTCAAACATCTCACCTGATCCTTTTCACATGTGTAGCCATCCATCTTGTGCACATTTGGTGGACACTGCAAAACAAACAAACAAAACTTCAGAGATGCTGTGATCTTCTGTACGAGCCATGCGTTTCCTGTGACACTTTGATCATTAAATTCAGAGCTCCGGCTTCAGAAAACTGTGTGAGTGAAGCTCATGCTCACCTGGCTGGAGTTGCCTGTGCAGTTTTCTGGGATGTCACAGTCGTTCACTGCATCTCGACACACAACTCCCGTGAACTCCATCTGCGGCAGCAAACAATAAAGATTACACAGGCTCTGAGAGTGATTGTAATGTTTCATCTTTCACCAAACCATCTGTGCTAAACATTTGTGTTTACCCAATATTTATCGGATATGCCTGCAATTCAAATTAAAGGATTTAATAGCATTAATAGGCAGTCCCAACTGTAACTTAACTTTTGGGTAATATATATATAAAGTTGTGAACCCTCTTGTACCTGACAGTTGTTGCAGCAGAGTCCATCGCTACACTTCGAGCCTTGAGTCAGGGTGCACTTCTTGCAGCAGTTATCCCCCTCTTTGGCACACTCCTAAAAGACAAAACAAACTGTTCTCAGTGGTCTTGTTTTGATGCCAGTTGTCTTTCACGTAAATCATCATCTTATCTCATATAATCAATTCAAACAGAGGTCTCTTCAGACAAACTATCATGCAATCACTTTTTTATCTTATTACACATAGGTCAAAGGGGTACATACAAAATTAGAACAACACGCAAATAAGATGAGAAAAAACATAAGACATGAATTAAAAAAAAAAATAAAGGAAATAAAATAAAAAGCTTCCCATTGTATCTTAAGTGTGTTATTGCATCAAAGAGTACATTTCCTGACACGCATTTCAACTTGCAAACATACACACACATGTAAACAGATACTTATCCATATAATAAATCCATATACTTATACACACCCAAACTTGTTTATTCGATATGCAGACAGAAATAAACAAAGATAAAAATACTGTTTACATACCTTTAATTGATTTTTATCGACTTTAAGAGTTAAGTTTTTAAATCCAGCCTTTGCCCTGACTCAAAATATCCCACGCTTGTTCACGAATTAAATTCTGTTTCTTATTTCTAGCAACATCCTTTTCAAGAACCCACTGTTGCTGCAAAGACGTTTTAGCAGTTAAGTGCTGCTTTTGTGTAGCTCTAAATGTGTATGCTTCCCCCACCATAATGTTGTTGTTCAGGGGCAATTGCTGTTAACACTATACAGCTCTTTGATTTCTCCAGTGAAATCACTTCATTAGTTTAAATTACCTCCCATCAATGTATGACACAGAAGGTGGTTTTGTTGTTGTTGGGAAATTTATCAAGTTAACCCTTTAGGAAACATCTCCAGGACTGAAACTCACCGCTGGGCTGCCACAGTCACACTCCTCTCCTGGCTCCACGAAGCTGTTTCCACAGACTGGAGGGTCTAACAGCTGAGTGGGAAAAGGGCAGAATTAACATTCAAAGTACTGAGAAAAACTCCTTTAAATAGGTGCGTGTGTGTGACTTACCTTCAGAGGTTTGTTGAACAGACACGATCCTCCGCCGCTGTTCAGGAAATTGTGGAACTCCTCCACGTTGCAGTCGGAGAACCTCTTGGGCAGGTAGAAACTGTTCAACACAACCATATTATGCAGTTACTGTGGATATAGCCCAGGCAGGACCCTCAGATAATACTGAGAGCGAGAGGGCTTGCTCCCAAAAAGACACTACAGGACAAAACGCTTAGTAACTGGCATGAAAGAAAAATGTAGTTTTAAACCTTTTTACCCACACAAAATGACTTTTCATTCCTCACATTTAATTTCAGGGCTACAGGCAATACCAAAGCAGATTTGTCAGGTTTAATAAAGTTAGTATTTCTTACAGGAGACACCATACCATAAAATAGTTCATGTTGTATGACAGGTTTACCATACTCACAGTTCAGAGGAGATCCTTACTACAACATGGAGGCAGATAGACAGTATAGCTAAGACTGTGAAAACACGTATGGAGATATCTGTCAAGTGTAGATGGCTCTAAGATGCATTGTGAATTTGTCCTGGAAGTGAACCCGAATACTGTGAATGATTCACTTTTGAACTGTTATTGCATTTATCATTTGATTATGTGCCCCTAAAAAGGATCACCTCAATTTTTTTTTTATCACATTTTCAGAGATTCTCAGAACAGAAATCAAACTCTACTGATGGTGACAATAACTCTTAAATGTGCAATCTGATTGCTTTGGTTCACTTACAGTAAAAATATAAAGCACAGCTTGATTATACATCCATCTGGAGCCCAATTAGCATGTGAAGTATTTGTCCAAGTCCATTACAATCAAATGCACTGTGTTCACTCTGATGCTTTTAATGATATCGACCCAAACCTGAGCAGCACTTAAATATTATTATCCACTGCTGCTCTGTCAGGCTTAATGTTGATTATGCTGCCGGCACATGTTTAACTCGAGTGGCTGGGATAGTCATCAGGACTGACACAGGAGACAATGCAATAACAGTGAGTCTCGGTGAGAGTCAGGGGCTGTGAGAGGTTGTTGCTACTTCATATGTCAGGTGACTAAATGAAGCCACCTACAGAGATGATGGTTGTATAAGGACACAGTAATGATGCTTTGATGGTGGATGAAGTACACTACAATATCTGAGAAAGATTTCCAAAATGAATCAGGTTTAAAGTTGTCCCAGCTGTCTGTGGGCTTTGCGTCTTTGATTTATTTGCGCCAGGGTTGAATCTTATCAAAATCTTGTAGTGTTCATCTCTTTTTAAATAGTAATAAGGGGTGCGACAAAGATGAAACGTGCTTGAATGGTTCACTGGTCAGCAAAAGAAGTTACCATGTGGACTAATATTCAGCCACGATAAAAACTTTTTCATTTCACAGTACACACAGGGATCAAAATATGTATTCCAAAAGATTAAAACACAGATACTGCTGTAATTATTTGCCTGTAAAACAGATTCATTTCATAAAGTGTGTGTAGCACTAACATCTTAAATCATTTCTTTCTCCCTTCACTCACTCATTCAGCCCATCACCCCTTAGTGGCGATCAGAAGACATGGCAGTGTTTATACACACAGACCACTATCATTTAGTTGTCTCTGCTACTGCCAAACTGTGCTTCATGTCTCCACCATCTCTGTTCTATTTAGTTTTGTAATGTTGCACCAATTATGCCTTTTAAATACATATTTTGTCCTGGTTTGATAATGGCAACATCCATTCTTTCACAAGAAGAAAACAAAGGAAACAAAACAAAATATATAAAACAATTCAGAATCCTAACCCAACCATTATGCACATTCAAAAAATAAATTGTGCATCTCTTTTCTCTAAGGACTGCGCTCTCTGACAAGTTTATATTCAATTTAATTAGAATTTAAGATGCTCATAATAAGCTGCCACAAACACACTGCGTATGAATACACACACACTCTATATGAACAAACAAATCAACTCTCACACAGACACACAGCTAAACCCTGTGAAAAAAAAAGTGAAAATAGTTAGTAGTAGTCAGGTTAGGTAGATCAGACATGCAGGTGCTGAGGGAAAAAAGAAACTTTCGTCAATGGACATGACTGAGGTTGCTCATTGAATACAAGTGTCTGAAATACCATTGACTTTACTTTAGAGAATACAGATCTGGGCCAGATCCATTCACAGAGGACAGGCTCAAAAGAGCACAGAGTGACCTGTCCTCTGTCATGTGACCCCATGATCTCATAGCAGGTTAATTATGGTAACCCAATAGAGCAGGATCTGGACAGGGAGTGTCAAGGGAGTGTACTGTTGTTACAGGGAAATGAGGTAGACAAATATTGGTCTAAGATGAGAATGACATTGCAGACTGTTTCAATCGGTTAGACATGGACGAAAGGAACTGATGAGAAGTCCTAACTTTCAAAGGGCAGGAAGGAGAAGGAGCCTAACAATCAGAATAACCAAATTAATAAAATTTTCTAGGTTGATCAGCCGGTGACATCGGCCAAAAACTGAAGGATACACATAAAGTGAAATCGTAAAAAATGATAATGAAAAATACAGCCAGTGTACAATAAAGAGACATCAAACTGTATTTGTTCATATCATTTGAATCAAAAGAGAAGCTGGGGCCACAGTGGCTGGTGCTGCTGGATGAAATGGGAAAGGTTGTGATGACTGACAACCCCTCCGAGGCAGCCAGTTGGTTCAAAACAGCACAGGCAACGTTCTAGCCAAGCTTCTGCTCACCTGCTGTCCCATTCGGGATAGAGGGGGAACGTGAAAAGTATTTAAGAAGAGGGGTATACACACACGAACACACATCACAGTGCCTCTTACACACACACACAACACACCCAATCACATCCTTATGCTCAGTGGCACAATGCCAAGCAAGCAAAGAAACATACAGACTGATTTAACACTTATTTCCTAATCTTAGCAAGCATCAAATTATATAACATTTCTACTGCGAAGAGCCCAATGAAGTTATATAAACAAGATGATACCATACAGAAAATAAACACACACTGACACCTAGTGGTTCATTACAGCACTACAATAACACTCCGGGGCAAGGAAATGTTTATATCAGCATATTTATACTGATGAATAAAAGAATATTTAGAAGTAATTTTAGGGATCCACATAATCTACTGCTAACCCACATTTAGGTTATCCAGTTCATACAGATTTTAACATCAAGTCAACCTTTAATTACCTCAAAATACACAGGAAATTAGTTTTAGTTGCCACATTTATTTGTGGTCGGATTTTGAATGCAAACTGTCCACAGTCTCAAGTTTGGAGAGGGCATGATGAGTGTTTAATGTCAACTACTTTTAGGTCAGATTTTATGCAAATGTTTGGTGACAACAGATATCCATTTAAAATAAAAATCAGATAAATACAGCACATGGATATACAAACATTTTTTCAGGGATTTGGACAAAGTGTGATATTAGCACTAAAGCCAAACTACAGCATTGTATCCAACTCTTGGGAAAAACTGTGATGACACTGATGAAAAAGTAATGCCTGCATATCCACTCCAAACCACAAATCCTATTCAAATACAGTTTAACAGACAACGGTTTGATCCCAGTAGGAGTTTCGTCATAAAATTAGTTCAAGAAACTGATGACACATATTGTGTCACCAGCATCTGTGAAAGAGGATCATTGTGTCTTTAAGAACCGTTTCTGTCTTGATGAAGAAATTGTAATTTAAAAGTAACTTACCCAACATCATCCATGATACAGCCTGACCATCGATCATCACACTTGCATTCACCTGGACAAAACAAACGCATAAATATCTTTTTATTGCAAGGAGGAGGCTGAAAAAAAAATTGTGTGTTATAAAATTAACAAGAGACATTAAGGTTTAACTACGTACCATTGAGGATCCTCTTCTTGTCAGAGAAGATGCCAATGTTCTGTCCAAGAGACTGAGCGAGGGTTATTGCCATCTCATCTGTTTTCCCGTACTGATGAAACAAGACAGAGAGAGAGACAGAGACCAAAGAGAGAAACAGCAGGAGCCAGAGAATAAAAGGAATATTAGATCAGTCTGGTGAGAAGAGCTTGTGTTACAAAAGAGCTTACAGAGGCATCTCCCTTTAAAGTAAAAATTTTAAATAATTGGACTGATATATGAAGTGGAATAACAAACTAAATGGCTACAAAAATGAAACTATAGTGTATAATGTATTCTTCTCTAATGGACAACTGACAATAACTATTATTGTTCTTGCTGACAGGATGTTGGGGGATTTTAAATCATTAATTTGTGGTTAAGGACTCACCTCATTCACCCCACCTCCTTTAGTGAGGGAGCAAACTCCTCCCATGTAGGAAGCTCCACCCCAGCTGCTATGAAAGCGAGTCCCTCTGATGAAACGAGAAAGTTCTGCATTTAATAAAAAAAGATGCTGAGCACCAAGAACACAAGAAAATCCTTGTTAGATATTCAGACTTACGAGAAGAGGTGAACAGAGTCGCATTTCTCCTTGATGAAGTCTTTTCTGTACTTCATGAACTCCCTCAGGGTCACCATCGGGTCGTCGTCAATGTTGAACTTGTTGTCAGCTGACCAGGTTTCCATGGCAACCAGCACAATCCGGGTATTAAGCTGCTCCTTGAAGATCTGCGGAATTAATGGAAAATTAATATGAGTGCGTTATCCTTTAAAAGTCGTAAAGATATAAGTTCAAAGTTCTCCTGTAACTGGAAGAACCAAAGGAAAAAAAAAGACAAAATGACATCCCCCTGATCGATTAACACTGACAGGCATGTTTCAAATTCATCATCATCTCCAGCTGTTCATTATGACAGCACCAGTCAGTCAACAGTCAGTATGATCCTGCCACCAGACAGCAGCACATTACAGGTGGCTAGACAAAGTCAACAAGTGCAACAGTCTGAAGGACAACGCAGGAGAAGATTGGATGGTAAATAATAATGTTTGCTTTAATAAGATGGAAATCTATTGGGGTTCCTGGCCAGACAAACACTGGAGGAGAGGACAAGAGCAAAGCTTTTTCATTTAAGCTGAATGCCACGAATTTCAGGACAAACCTGGCAGAGCAGAGAGGGAGCAGTCAGCGATATGTGACACTGTCCAATCTGGATCCATTTGTGCATTTGCATGGTGGGTTGACCATATTAAGAGCTGTCCCAAAACAGTTAGTGTGGAGCAAACAATAAAACCTTCAGACAGTGCAGCGGTGCTCACTCCATATTGTGTTTCTCTTAACATTATGTTGGTCATGCATATAAATCTATGACTACATTTTTCTAACACTTTTTATGGGGAGGTTAAACTCACCAGTGTGTCAGTCACATGTTTCTTGTCCAGGTGCCGTTTCCCAAATACTGTGACTGTGCAACACTGTTAAACACAAATTATGGAGGTATCCCTGAAAGCCACAACATCCCTGATTTGATTACATGATTTGAGACGCTTTAGTTGCATGTCACGCCTCTCTGCCTTTGTTTCCTGTCTGCCTCTACACTGGCTGCTAAATGATGAAGGTGAAAGTGTCAAAAAAATCATTATTACATTAGGAAAAGTACATGTCGCACCCAAACTGTCTTTGTCAAGTACAGAGGAATCAAAAGCTCAATTTGGGCTTCTTTTGCCACTCTGTATACGGTAGGTATTCATTTGGGAAATAGCCCATAATTGTGACATTTTGTTTTCCAAACTACAATATGTATATACAGATGTTACAACTTTATTCATTTTGTTTGTATACTTATATTTACTGTAACTTATAGGTGATTGCTAAAACCACTTAGCATACCAAATCTTCCCAGGAATGTGCCTCCATGCCGTGGGAGCATGGCACACACTGGATGGATAGAGAAGTCTGCTTGTACTTGGAAATCAATGGTACTTCCCAAATAGCAACTGCTTCATATGATCATCTTC
>NW_019471750.1:0-1832 GCF_002814215.2 Seriola lalandi dorsalis
GTATCGAAAAGTATCGAAATACATATTGGTATCGGTATCGAAACAGAAATTTGGTATCGTGACAACCCTAGCATGTACACATCTACAGTTTCCATTAGTGCATTCTATTATGATATTTCATGTTTCTCTTTGAAGGGGATACTCAGTGTGCTGGGCCCCGTTCCCAAAAGCATCTAAGGGCTAAGATTAACCAAGTCCATATTCTTTCAGTAGGGATGATCGTAGCATTAAGATCCTTTTGGGAAATGAAGGTTAAGTAGCTCTCAGAGAAACTTTTTGTAAAGTGAAAAAGGACTAAAAAATTTTTTCTACCTTTAACAGCTTACCAGCATAGCTTTGTCATGAACTAGTCTTGAGCATTTATTGTTATTTAACATAAATAGTATTGTTTTTTTTTTACATGCTACACTGTGGGGAAACTGTAAACATTTTGCTTTTAACTACCAATGCCTATAGAGTCACATAGGAGAATTGTCTACATTTGCGTCATTAGAGAAATGTGGCCAAAAAAGTACTTTATATAATATCTAAACAAAGATACATCATCGCTGTTGTTTTAGTGAGATACCACTTTAGTATTTTTTGACATTTGTACAAGTACAAACGCCTACTGAGGAGTTACACCATTACAACCATATGATTTGTTCATCTGTGTCAGCATCTGCCTATGTGGGGCAGCAGGAGCAGCCAGATCTGTGCAGGCACACCCATCACTGGTCAAAGTGATTGAAGCGGACATTCCAGAATCTGGCTAATGTGAACTGTGTGCCAACCAGCCAATGTCAACATATGTATCACGCCAATGTCCCAGCAGGTGAATAGATAAGACCATTGTTGTCCATTGTTCCACCATGCTGTTGTTGCTCATATAGTTTGGCTCTCCAATGTCATTTTCAGTTGAGGTAAGAGCTTATTGTATGCTATAGGATATGAAGGAGCTATAGAAGGTTAAGAGATTTTATTTCCACAACTTGACTTAAACCTGTAAGTCTACAACCTACTGCTGTGGCAATTTCATCCTTGCTTGTTGTGTTTTTTGTGACTATTTTTCTGTTGCTGTTTTTCATGATAGCTCGCAAGATAGAGGAAGATGATGTCGATAATCTTAATCCCACCTGCAAAGCTCTGACTGGTCAAACATTTCTCCAATCGCCAGGAACGTCAGTGAGCATATGTTGCGTTTATGTCATATGGGATGAATGGTAGAGATGGGAAAGCATCCCATGTAAACGATTTTTGAGCGTCATCAAGATGGTTGTATGATTACGCAGCTGGTCATATGAGGATTAAATTACTGTGCATATTGACAATATGGCACCATATCCATTAAATTTGGGTTTAATTACAGTGAACAACAGACTGTGGGTGATGTGAGGTTTCCATATCCATATATAGTGTTTGATTTTCAGGCATTCACGTATTAAGAGCCAGGTTTCATATATCAGAAAAATCTACCACCTGTAATTATGACTTGGATGTATAACTTGTAATGATGATAACTTTGATATAACGAATCAATTCAGAGGTCTGGATATTGATTTGTTTATTTTGTACTATATTGGCTACAGTAGAGTATATGGTGTATATCCTAGATCTGGTTGCCAGTCCATCATTGCTTGTAGAGTTACCAAACAATGAGCAACAAAGGACTATGTGAGAGGCAGTTTACCCTCTGGGAGTATAATAGTTTTCTTTCAAAGAGACAAAGAGAATTGCATTACTTAGTTTGTCCATTCATCTGAACATCTGTGTTTTTTAAAACCCATTCCCTGGTGTTATTTTCCAAGAAAGACTCTTTTCAAACCTCCTGGTTTGCTGAGTAAAAGCCACAT
>NW_019471751.1:0-1832 GCF_002814215.2 Seriola lalandi dorsalis
TGCATCTACTAGGTAAACCTAAAAAATCATCACATAGTGTCAGGGTTCAGCTCTGAACTATCCCCATGATATAGACAGATGGATCAAGTCCCTTAAGATAGACTTTGTTTGACACATACAGAGCGGAATTCATTTTTATAGGCTACTCCTACTCATAGACTACTATGAAGGAGCTGGAATTAGAAGCTTCTCCAAACAGGCCGAGGGAGACTGTCTCACCGTCATTCAACGGTAGGGGGCGAGAGCGGGCGACAAATCGCCGCCCGGAAACCAGAAGAAGAAGAAGAAGAAGAAGAAGAAGAAGGCCATCAGCGAGAGGGAAAACTCAAAACAGAAGTCACGGCGTTCGTTGAAATTTGGTTTAACGTAAACAGCTGTGAAGTGGACAACAGGCTTTAAAGACGGTATACAGAGTAAGTGAATGTGATTTTATAGCAAGACAACAAGGTCTTATCTTCGGTGTGGTGATTTACAAAGTTGTACTCATGTTTCCAAAGCTCCAACGTTAGGTAGGTGTGTAAGGAGCCAGCTAGTTCTTAAATAAACGTTAAGATAGACAGGCTAACCGGTAAATGTAAACACTCAGGGTGAAGGGTAACTTTGTAAATGTATTACCATTAAGCGAGTTAACAAATATTTTTCACCTGTTTCAGTTAAATTTGTTGCGACTGGGTCCAGTATAAAACCGAGTACGACGCTGACGTTAGCTGGATCTGGTCTAATGCGGTCTAAATACAGAAAAAAAGCAGTGAAATGTCCCTTTTTGCATAATCACAAATAGGATAAAGGTTTCACGAATCCGAAACTGTGTTTTAAAGGGTCCTTAGCCTATCTGGAATAATCTAGACCAGATTAGACAAATCTGAGATTTGTGGTTTTTGATCTAGACTGGGTCTAATGCTGTCTAGATGCAGAAAAAAAACCCCGTTAAATGTCCCCTTTTTGCATTTTCACAAATAGGATAAAGGTTTCACAAATCAGAAACTGTGTTTTACAGAGTCTTTAGCCTCTCTTGAATAGTCTAGACCAGATTTGACAAGTTTGAGTTTTGTGGTTTTTGATCTAGCCGTAATCCAATGTGATCTAGATGCTGAAAAAAAAAGTGTTTGAGTCTCTCGCGTGATGTTATTAGCTACATTAATGTTATGACATGTCCAGCATGGAGCCAGAATCTGTTCCTGTTTTTAAGATAAAGTTGTCTTACATGACTCCAGACAGTTCACTCCATTCTCCGCTTTGCAGAATGCAGAGAGCATCCCGTTTGAAGCGTGAACTGCAGATGCTGAGCACCGAGCCACCTCCCGGAATAACATGCTGGCAGACGGAGGAGCGGATAGATGACCTCCGAGCACGTATGTACTCTCTGTTACTGGATGTAAAACAATTAAAGATACACTTTGTCATTAAAGTCTACCTTTTCCAATCAGTGACATGATATTTTATATTTTGTCTGTGAGTAAATTCAGTCCATCTGACATGACCAGACGATAAATAATGCAGTGTCAATTTATTAGCCACACCTTGTTAAAACTAATGCAGTCTAATCCAACAGTCTTGAAATAAAACCTGCATTCATGAAGGTGATGATGTTCAGTGTTGCTGTTGAATTGTATTGCCTTATACTGATAGGTGTCCACCCCATTTATTTCAATGAAGGTAGGCTAAATAACAGAAACACCTGTCAGTGTAATGCAGTGCAGTTCAACTGACCACAAATATGACCACTCAAGCATTTGAAAATCTATTAACATGAATTTTACTGCATTAACCAGTAGAACAACCCAGGAATGTCTGAAACACATGTAAATAAAACAGGCAAATGTAACATAAGG
>NW_019471752.1:0-1832 GCF_002814215.2 Seriola lalandi dorsalis
CTGGAATTTAAAAAGTGCCAGTGAAACCTCAAAGACCATGTGAAAAGAAGGTGTATTTCATACATCAGTTTGAGGAAGGTTACAGTCTCTGGGTGCAAGTTTATATAACACGCTTTCATGTACCCCATGATTCATTCACTAAGTCTGGTAATGTTTTACTTTGTTTTTATTGAAAACTTTTACACCTTACCAAAGCATAAACACTTTTTTGCGATATTTCTAGAATTTTTCCTCAGGTTTTTTTTTTTTTTCATGTGTAAATTGAAAATATTTAAAATTTGCATAAAACCAGGTGGATGAAAATGCATTAATATCTCCACTCTTTCAGGATCAACTTAACAACCAAAATTCAAAAGTATGGCTTGTCTCCACATGGGAAAGTTTACATTAGAAGTCAGTACAAGGATCGAGCTTCTATTTAGTGAGAAAACACTGAGAGACTCCAAACAGAACATCAGAAACATTTACCTTCACAACAGATCCAAGAGATAGAAAGAATGGCTAAAAATATAAAACCCAAGCACTGAGACACTCAGCCTTAAATACATCAGAGCAATTGGAGGCAGCTGGGAGTAATAAGGACAATGCAGGGCAGCCGAGGCAAAGGTAATCCAGGAAGACCCTGGAGCTATTGTCCGGAGCAGAGGGCCCAGCCATGACAATGATAGAAAATGGTGCCATGATTCACTCAGACAAAACAAAACGGATGTTTCTGGACTTGTTAAAGGAACTCTGGCTATGTGACTCATCACTGGATTAAATGACGTATTAAGAGAGTTTTTATACACTGTATAGTATATACTCACAATGGGCATTTGTTTTGTGCCTTTGTCCACTGATCCATGGAGCAATCAGTGTGCAGTCACTGAGATGATGCTGCCATTAGGTCTGTGTCAGAAGTGGTCTGTGAGTTTAAAGTTCATTCCTTTCTTTTGATGGTCACAGCTCAGTCTTCTGCACCAGAGCTTTTCAAAGACATCAGGGGCTGCAGGTAGGTCAGAGGAAGGTTAAACTGGGTCATGGAATTATTCTGGAGAAACAAGGGGAGAGGTAAATGCCATGGTGTGTCTCCACACCCCTCTGTGCAAGATAATAGCTTATATTATATTATAATGGATAATAAGAGGTGTACAACATAATTCAACTGAAAAACTCACACTTTTCCCCTTTGATTTTAACACGCTACTCAAGAAGAAACAAATTATTATTCGCTGACAAAACCATATTCTGTATAAGCATGTTCCAACTTGATGTCAGCTGTTTGATGTCTCTACTGAATGAAATTTTCAACCCCAAGACTCATTGTTTTTTTTGTTTTTTTTTACTTTACAGCTGCACTCCTCTGGCGAATGGACATGTTCTAGATGTTTTATACACATTTCCCGCTCAATCTTCCTGGCACTCTGGTATCCCCTAGTGGCATTGATGGGCATTGTGGGCCTTGGCCTTTTCCGCTGAGTCACCTGTGCCCGCCCACAACAACCCTCCATTCCTGAAGTTGTAGTCAGACTAGCTAGCCTAAATGCTAAGTGATCTAGGTGCCAAGTGATCGAGGTACCAAGAAACCCAACAGAGTAATCCTGAACAACTTTTCTACACTCAGCAGCTCCTGGTATGGAAGCAGAGACTGGCAATAGTATTTAAATAAGGCAGATGCTCCAGTTTGCTCTCCATGCAGGACATTGGAACCTCATCTGCTACAAACATAAACTTCTATCACTGGATTTGGAAAATGCAAAAGGACTTGAACATTCAGCATCAAAGGAACACCTGACTTGTGAGGCTATGTGGTGGGACGACAATCAATACATCAAAGTTGCAACACAATCGAT
>NW_019471753.1:0-1832 GCF_002814215.2 Seriola lalandi dorsalis
CGGAGGTCTGGTGACACCATTTCTTTCTATCTCCACATCCCCATTCATTTTCAGACTGATGGTCTTCAGTCCCACCTGACGCTTCCACTCCAGCCATGAAAGGCTTTATACAACTTTGTTTCACATATGCAGTATTTCTCAAGACCTGTAAACACACTTCAATGTGTAAAATTGGTGGAATATCCCTTTTTAAAACTGTCACACAAATCATCAAACAGTGTTGAAAGGTTTGCTGAACACCAGAGAAGTTTGAAATCCACGTTAAATCTAAGATCTTTCTACATGTGACGATGATGACAACACTCCCATATCCACGGTGTCAAAACCATGTCTACGTGTGACAACTTCAGGTAACACTGGCTCTCATCAACACTTCCATGTGTGACAAGCTGTTTACCATTTCTATGTGTTCCCTCAACATGATGTAGTCAGACAGACAGCATCAGCAGATACCATCCTATTGTGGTCACATTTGGAGCCATTTTGTCTCATAACATGGTGATAACTCTGTGTTTTCTAACTCTGCTGGGCCTTAAGGCTTCAGACACACCGAGCATGTGCTGACCAAAGAAGAAGTGATTAGTCTGAAGTTACACCAGGCAAATCTAACTCATGTTCAATGGGAGAAAAGAAGAAAGACAAAGTAGATCAGACTGGCTTTGTTTCCTTATCTTAACCAGCTCTGATCCATCTGAGGATTTTAGTTTTAATCTGTGTCTTCGAGGTGAAATGATCGCTCTCCCACTCTTTCACCATTAGGGGAATATTTTTCCCTTCTCTGCTGCCATCGTTGCCCTTCTGTTTGACATTTCTATTAGAAGCTGTCATGCAGGCTGACCGGCCTCTCAGCAGCACACAGCCGACTGCAGATCCAGAGCTGCCTCACTCGACATGTTGTATCAGATCATCTGAGAGAGCACACGTGAATTAATCATCGTATGTACAGAGTATCACAGAGGTGGACTCTGTCCTCCTGTCACATCATTAACAAGATAACAAGTGTCAGATTTGCTGGTGGTTTAGTGCTGACTTGTTTTTCTCTCACCTGCTCAAATATTAATAATATTGAACCCGAGGAGACAAAAAAGTCTGAGGAGACAAAAGCACAACATTAATTAGCATAGATACTGTTTGTCTCACAAATAATTAAAGACATCTCAGGATGAACAGCAACTCTTGTGTCTGTAGCAGCACACACAGTTATACGTGACACTCTGCTTGTTTCATTAGGAAAGGAGACTTTGACCAACTCCTGTCCGCACTTAACTTTGTGCCTTAGATTAGGTTTCCTGCATATGTTTCATATTTGTTTGCTGCTCCACCTTAAAGAACTACTCCACCCAAATTACCACAAACATATTTCCTCATCATCTGTTGCCATGCAGATATTGTTCCAGGTTTGGAGATGCCTCCACCTCAGTACAGTGGAAGTTAGTTTGAGCTGATCATTGTCTAAGAGTCGCACTCCTTTTTTGTCCCCCTGATCGTCACATGTCAGTGTCCCTTTTGTTCCAGGTAAGATCTAATGCTTGCAGCCCGATATACCTGCCTGCAGGTTTAGTTAATATTATACTTAAAAACAAAACTGAAATTAGATTAAGCAGCAAAAGCAAAAAACTGTTTGGTCTTAGAATTGGTGAAGCTTCAAAAACATTGGATACTACATTTCCCATAATGCAACATGATAGCATCTTTGTCTAGTATGGTAAACAACCATATCTTTCTTTCTTTCTTTCTTTCTTTCTTTCTTTCTTTCTTTCTTTCTTTCTTTCTTTCTTTCTTTCTTTCTCCATCTCTAAGCCCAAACTGAAATAACCTTGGTGGCAACTTTA
>NW_019471754.1:0-1147 GCF_002814215.2 Seriola lalandi dorsalis
AAAAAGATTTAGATTTTAAGAGCTTGTATGGATGTTTTTTCATGATATGAAATATATAAGATTTAGTTGTTTATTGATAGTTAACAAGAGACAAATTAATTATATCAAATTGCAACCAAATACCTCTGACACGCTATAAATGATATACACAAGCAAAATATATATATATGCATGTATCAAAATTAAATTAAAAATGAAAATCAGGTATCATAATATTTAATAAAAAATGACACCATCTTAAACATGCTGACTGACATTACTGTGGTTTTTTGGGAAAACTAACAGAACAGATTTTTCTCACTTTCTTTAATTACATTTTTCTTTTTGATATGCATTGTTTGACATGAATTCATGGCACTATATTACATTGTACAGGCATCATTTAACCAAAATAACATATTCTACTTGTTAGGTGGATACAACAACTACAATTTATAGGGAGACACTAACCAAACCAAACATTCATCAATAAGCTCTTCTCTGTCAGTCATAAATATAAACATCTTATATTTTAATTATGATCATTGTTTAGTATTACTTCCTAAATTAGTCTTTAGTGGGACTTGGCTCTTATCTGTGTGTGATATGGGTCATGGTAAAGGTTACTGTTGTTGTTGTGCTACTGTTGTCTGTGTAGGTCTCTGTTTAGGCAGCCTTTATTTAATTCTATCTCTATAATTATAAATACAGGCTAACATGAACATGACTTATATGATTGTGGGTGCAATGTGAGATTTTCACTTTAAATTGTCTTTGATATGTTTTTGACTCATGTAGTCAACAATAATTCACCTCATTTTATCTTGAACCTCATAGTCCTCCAGTTCCCGCTTTATTTGTATTGTAGGGAAATATTCTGAGAGGAAAGCTCAACACTGTCACTGTTTTTCCTATGCAGTATGTGCAAATGGTAGTACGATGTATTGCAGTTACAAATATTGCAAGTATTGTATGCTCTTAAAGAATGAAGACTAATTGTAACCCTTGCTAGACTGAACTGAAATCTGTGCCTGCTACTGCAACCTCTGTATCAGGTTCACTAACATGTCAAACCTATGTACAAGGCCAGGCTGGATGATCAAGTACCCAGTATAGGGGTGGATGGTATAACCTATAATGACAACAATACATATATATATATATATAT
>NW_019471755.1:0-1831 GCF_002814215.2 Seriola lalandi dorsalis
TCAAAATCCTAATGAATGAAAACTGAGACAGTTTATCAGTAATTAACAGCTGCCATGGCTGCACCATTGTCACTTCTATCTATTCTAAACAACAACACCATGCCAGGCTATCTTACCTGCAAATAAAACAGCAGGCAAACAGATTTATGGATCTTAACCGAGGCATCTGAAAAATTTTGCACTTGAAGAGTTTCTCTGTTTGTAAAAATATCTTTAAAATCCTGAATTTGAAAATCAAACTGTTAATTCAAATAATTTACTCACAGTTGGTGGCAGTACGGCAGAATTCCTCCTGCAGCTTGGCCACATCAAAAGGAGAATCCAGTGATTCAGGGTCGGCCTTGTCGTTGCCGAGTGCAGCGGTGGAGAGGTTGGGGTTAGAGGCATGGAGGCGGACAGCGCCAGAGGAGATGCAGCTGGGTACCTACGGTAACGCAGGAGGAATAGAACTTCGAGGGACTGGCACTAAAAAAAGATTAAACGTGATCACACTTCAACGTTGTTTACCTGCAGAGTTGTTTTGACATCTTTGTTGTAGTTTTTAGTTCGCCATTTCCTTGGAAGTCTCTTGTCCTTCTTGGGGCTGTCAAATGTAGACGCCTAGTGAACAATAAAGAAGATATTCATGTTTGAGACAGAGCATCTTCATAGAAAGCGTTTCGTAGGAAATTATTCCACAAATAGCTGTGCAAGATGTTGTTTTTGATGAAGCTCTAATTTATATTCAGTAGCAATTGACTTAAGGGCAACAAAAATTATTGGTGGAGAGAAATGCTAAGAAAAGAGACATATTGCTATGCTTAAAATTCACAGTCAACTGGTATTTTAGGTGTGATTCATTTACAGCGCATTTCCACAGACTTGATCTCGAATTGCAATAATGAAGACCAAACATGCTCTGCATGTGAAGGTGAAAGGAATCAGAAACAGAGCGCTGACCTGCAGGGCTTGGATAGATGGAGCTGAATAGGTACGATGGAGGACTTCCATACTCTGAAGCAGGTGGTTGAGCTCCAGCAGGTAAGCTTCACAGACCAACAAGTCTGTTGAGAGTAGGAAAAATATCCACGTGGAGAAAAGATGGTTAAGAAGTGGAAGGAGGGAAAAAGAAAGCGAAGCGGCATCGAACAATTACAGAGACACACCCACCAACCCTTCCCAGTACAGGCTGTAAAAATGGCCCACAACATTGAATTCAGTGACTCTAGAAGATAGAAGTGGGTTTACAATGAGCATCCATAGGTTTGAGATGACAATCCTTAAAAGTTCACATCTTCTGCCAAGACATTGGTCATTGCTTCAGCACCCTTATGCAATAGGGGCAAGAGAGCGAAGCTACACTAACTAACCACGGACGACACGAAATCTGCCTAGGTCAGAAAGATGAGAAGGTGAGTCAGTGAGAATGAGGTATCAAGTTGTATCACCCTAGACTTGAAGAAACGTTTGATGATCGTAGAGACCCAGGACAGTTGTATCATGGTGTCTGTTTGTCTCATGGACGCGACGATCGATTGACTGTGTACAAATGTGTGACTATAAGCTATTGTGTAAATTTTCCTTACTTTCTGGTTTACAAAATCAAAACTTTTCGTTTGACAGCTAGGGGAAAGTGTTGTCAGTCCATCATCAGGATACTAATGAGTGAAAACTGAGACAGTGTATCAGTAAGCAACAGCTTCCTTCTTTACAAACAACACCATGCCAATCTTGTCTAACCTTTAGTAGTTTGGCACGACAGCAAACAGAGAGATTTATTGGAAGTAACAGCATCTGACAAATGTATAAAATGAATTAAGGTAGACTCAAAGGTTAGATCTGTCACTGGCTC
>NW_019471756.1:0-1831 GCF_002814215.2 Seriola lalandi dorsalis
TTTTTTTAAAAGTCAAAGCAGAACTTATGAAAACAAATGAAACCATCTCCTCAGAGAATTTTATAATCAGGCCCGTGGGTAGGATCAAGTCTAGTTCAGTGCAAGACACAAAACAACAGAAGTTAAAGCCTCCAAAAGGTTTATCATGTCTTCCCAACACGTTTAAAGCATTTCTATTCTTAACAGTGGTACTGGCACTGGAATAACAGGTGTACTTCCAGATCTCACAGGTGCTACATTGTGTCTTTCAGACCTCTGCTACTCAGTATTTAGTTGCCAGAACCTTGGTTTTCTGTCAAGACCTGATGTTCTATTCCTGATCACCCATTTCATTTAACCCTCCTGTTCTAAATAGCCCCTTTTAGAACACAGATGATGCCCTTGTTGCCCTTGCCCTCAATGTCATTTCCCTAACCTTATACAGTATTTATACTGTTCCATTTTCAGACCTGCATGTTCTTGTTTTCCTGTTTTCTAGAGCCCTGATGATGATGTTGAGTGGCAAATATGGAGAATGAACGTCACCACCAGGGACAAGCTGGTGAAAACTCTGAAGAAAAAAAAAAAGGCCCTATAGCTCCTCTCCCTGTATCTCCTGTTTACTGTACCCATTACTTTGTTTCCATGAATATCATGGGGTTATAGAACTGTACTGTCTGGTTTTCTTTAAACTACTTATCCTGGTTCTCATGTCTGGATTAGACGACCAACTGTGTCAAGACCCGGTTTCTGCTTGGCTGCTGATTGGCCAGTTGCTGCAGGATCCAGCTGTCAGTGTGATCATCTTAATAGCTGTTAATGGAGGAGCACTAGTTAAATGCTGAATTTTCCACTTTGAAGCATCTGAATCAGTGTGGAAATGGATACAGTGGGCATAACAACATAAAGAGGCATATCTGGATGTCTCAACAACAAAAAAGGACATAAAATATGTATCAACTTCTCCCCATCTGGAGCAGCATCAGTGTGTACGGACAGACAGTGAGTGGAAGGTAAAAACAGAAAGAAAATGAGTGGCTAACCTGTGAAAAATTGATGCATAGATAATCACACTCAACCTGGAAATACAATATGGTAGACTGCATAACCAGAAAGGGAATAAAAATCAAACAGAAGCGTGTCTGGATGGATCTGGTTTTGGATACGAGCAGATGTTAAACAATTATGGCTCCCTGTTTCTGCAACTCAACATAAGGGACTCTCCACACAGCTGGCTCTAAGTGGCTTCACTTTATTAATCCATGTGGAACAATGCAATTCTGCTGAACTGAACTGAGCTGATCATAAGCTGGGCTGAACTGGAGCTGGATGATAACTTTGACTGGACCCTGATATCTCTCACATACAGTATATAAGGAAACCTGCGCTGAGCTGGTTTGACCTGGACAGAACTGAACCAACCTGGACCCAGTGGAGCCTGACCTGGAGTTGTACACCGGAAATGGATTAATACTGTGCAACTCTGTTTAGTCTGATGCAGACTGAACTGGACTAGACTAGACAGGCCTGTTGCCTATTGGTCTAGCCTGTGTGCTCTTCTGCTCTGGTCTATTACCTACTGCTTTCCTCTGGATGGGGCCGGTGAGGACCTTGAGGACCTTTACCAGCCCCTCTCCCATCTCTCCAGGCCCACTTAAACAGGTGAGTAATCTGCTGATTAACCCATTAACCTAACCAAACAAGCAGCCAAAAGAGAAGTTCTCTCACCCAAAGACCTGGGCTCATTAATTAGTGTGACATATGGCAACACACCGGCAGTCACCTTGGCCATAGACCAATTTTGGGTCCTGCCCCATAGTTTAAGACACTTACACTCTGCAGTGTCTCCTCC
>NW_019471757.1:0-1831 GCF_002814215.2 Seriola lalandi dorsalis
TGTAATCACTCAGGACACAGAAGAGGGAAGGTAGTGAGTATGTGCGTGTCTGTGTGGTGTGTGTATTGTCATCACTGTCATTCCCGTTAACAGGGGACTAGCGGCCTGCTGTTCTGTTTCCTGTGCTCTCTACTCTCCATAAACAGGAAGCAGATCTCTCTCTGTGGCTCTCTCCTTTTATCTGTCGTTTTCTGTCTGTTCTCTGGTCCCTCTTTCTTCCTCTTCCTACCCCTGCCTCCCTCTGTGAATACATACAGTGTATCTAGAAAGTGACAGGCTCCAAGAGCATGTCCTTATTATGGAAAGCAAAACACGATGTTGTGGGGGCTGTTTCATCCAGGACAAGTGTGACATAGTGGCGTGTCCAGGGACGTTGCACCAGCTGCTTCTTACCTATTTTCTCCTTACTCTATTCCTGGCATTCCTGTTTTTCCTCCCTGTGCTTCCCCTGGAAAGCTGTCAAAAATGGTGAGCTACGGCCACAGATGCTTGTGATACTGTTGTTGTCATCTTTTGTTGCCTTTCCTCTAGTCTGTATTTAGCATGGATTTGGTGTTTGTGTGTGCACAAGTTGCTGCAGGCCCTTCAGGGCCTTCCTTTCCCACACCACTGGAGACATGAGCAGGAGGTCGAAGAGAGGGCTTGAAGGAGGTGAATGGGAGGTGCAGTTGGCACAGGATTGGCACAGCACTGTTTGTTGTTGCTATGACCAAAGATGTCATCTTTGGACCCCCTCTGGTACAACATACGCTACAAACAGACTCACATAACACATACCGAAACTCTGGCAAGTAACCAAACACACACACACATTGCACACACATGCTTATAGCAAGCTATCACATCGTCTCATGAAAAGAGACCTTTCTTCCTGTCTTACCCAGTTTCAGTTCTTTTTAGTGTCTTTCTCTGGCAGTCTTTAGAGAGAGAGCGGAACAGTTAGGTTTAATGCTTGGCCATGGCTGGTTGGTCACAGTGTGTTCTCTCTGAGCTTGGGGAATTGTGAAGGACTGATTTGACTGTCTGTTAGTCTTAGCTCAGCCCACACCACCCTCTAAATTGTCTGGAACAAAGGTCGTTTCAGAGCTCCTCAACCTTGTTTGGCTCCAGTCCTGCTTTGAAGCCTCAGAGCCCTCAGGTTTTATCAAAACAACTTTAGCTCGGAAGGTGTTATGTGGGTGCAGACATGCATAAACCACAGGCTGTGTGTTAAGTGATTTATACTCGATGAAAGACTTGTGTTTGCTAGCAGAGATTTCTTCATCAGTCCACCCATGAGCTCATCATAACCTCTGCATTTGTTAGACTGGCTCAGTCACTGGACTTTTGGATTTATGACAGGAATTACCTCGACCCAGACTGAATGGAAAGAGGTCTGTGTGGGAGAAGACAGTAAGACTTTGCAGATTATTCACATGGAGTGTTCAGTAAGGTCGGAGATACAGGCAAAAGTAGAGTGGGATGATGAGGACCCAGCCTTTTGGCTGCCGTGCTGCATTCTCTGCGTTGATTCTCGGCTGGTCACAGCTGGAACGAAGACAAGTAGCTAAGGAGGGATAGCAAGGACTGTAAGAAGCAGAAAACTTTTTTTCTCCCTGATAGCTAAACTCAGGGTATTAAAATCACCATATCACTGCCTCACTGTCTTACTGGAAGTGTGGATGTCCATTTTTTGTGCATGTTTTAATTGGGGGCGGGAAAGTCACAATACGTTCCCCACGATACTGATGGTATCACAATACAGCGATTCTGTGACACTCGATATATTGCCAGAAAATACGTCACAATATCTGTGTAAGTGAAGAAGAAAAATACCCCTAAAAAGGCAAAA
>NW_019471758.1:0-1831 GCF_002814215.2 Seriola lalandi dorsalis
AAAGAGGGCCACATGGCAGCTTTCAGTAGTTCTTAAAATGTCAAAAAGTGATGTGTGTTTTATTGCAAGGCCAAACATGAAGCACTGACTGGACTAAATACTTTTTCATCAAACATCCTTCCATTGTCATCGCGGACCCATGGGTTTCATTAGTGCCAGTTTTAAAACAACAACTCTCATTCCCACTCCCACACTGGTCCCAGATGCTTTCAATGGAGCAGGAAACAACACTCCCCTGAAGGGTACATGCATTTGAAATTCCACAAAAAAAAAAGTAAATTTTATTCTCTGTTCTCATTTGACTGGTTCTGAAGAATCACACTGAAATGTGATCAGTCCGGTTGTTTTTTTTTTGTGTAGATGTAGTAGAGTAGCACATGTGTGCTTATCATATAGGATTTCAAATTTGCTATAAAAGTCAACTTGAGGGCAAAATCCACTGATCTCAAGAAAAAAAAGCTAAACATTCAGGGATTGACTGAAATTAAAGACTCTGCAGTGAGCAGGCAAAGCAGGTGATCACACTGGACACATTTTTGGCTGTGAACGCTGCCTTTTGTAATTGTGTTCACTGGATCTGAAGGGTTTTGTGTGCTGCTTATGCACCCAGGGCACCTCGCTTTTATCCACCCAGCACACCTTGCATGTTTTTTAGAAATGCCCTGAGCACCCCAAGTTGAAAAGTGTTCAACTACGTAGAGAAAAAATGGCCTACGCCATCACAGCTTTTTCTGTGCTGTTTAATCAAATGAGAGCATTCTTCTAGTTTTCACTTCTTCTACAACAGAGCTATGGATGTAATGAGGGAGAGTGAAGAGTGGTATTGGTTGTTTCTGTTCACTGTTTCAGCATAAGGAAAATCACAATTAATGGAATCACGTTTGCAGCGTCGTGACTGAAATTCAATGTTTGTTTTTTTTTTTACTTCTATTAGAATGACATTAATTTATGAAATAGCAAAGTAATGGAGAGGAGCTGACTTTGTGATTGCCTAGCAACAATATAAGGATGCATCCAGGGCCCCTGCCTGTGCAGCTTTCTCAAAATAAAGGCAGAGCAGAGCACCTGATGTTTTGATGTAGAGACTATAGCATATGCTCAGTTGTTTAGTACATGTTAAAGTATGTATTATTGTATGTAACCCTAATTATTTAATACACACATGTAGTCAGTTCAGATATTTTTGTTGTTGTTGTTGTTGTTGTTGTTGTTGTTGTTGTTGTTGTTGTTGTTGTAAGGGCATATACCATATCCATTGCTTTTTTGTCCAACTCTGCTGCATGTTGGAAGTTTTCAGCAAGCTCTCAGGGACAGCGTATCTAGAGCGATCAGACATTTTACCATTGGACAGGGGAGGATGAGCTGGATCCAGGAATCCCAGCCCAGGAGGCTGACTTGTTCAGTATTCTGCCGATGTGTGATCCTGACCTTACTGTTGCATGTCCTTGGTGCATGCAGAGCGCAGCAAATGCCTTTTTGGGGGATTGCATGCTCCAACCCATTTTAATGTGCCTTTTCATTCTCAGCACACCATCACTAAGCCCCGCAGCAGGGGCTCAGAGCAACCATTTTGATTATGAGAATGATTGAATTAATGCCGCTGAAGTTGACACTTAATGGATTAAGGTGGTCAGAATTGTTAAAACACATGAGGCAGATCTGTTTAAAGACATCCTAAACCCCTTTATTTGTCACACTCACGCGAAATAGGTTTTAAAGTCTAACCCTGCTAATCTAGTGCAAAGTCTAACCTATTGAAAATAAGGTCTAAAACTCACAAACAACAAGCGTTAGTTCAATCATAATGTATTGGATATAATATATAGACTAC
>NW_019471759.1:0-1138 GCF_002814215.2 Seriola lalandi dorsalis
TTTATATTTTGTTAATGTAGCATTTATAGCACAATTATGGTATCAATATTTGTTATTGTCAAAAATGTATTTGTTGCGGTGAAGGTAATGCGAGTTTCATTCCTAAATTTGTATTAGGATGCCCAGTTAAACGAAGCTGGAACGGCCTCCACCACTGAACCCTCAGAGGAGCTGCTGCCAGTCCCATCATCCAGCAGCACAGACACCGCAGGCAGCATATCTGCACCTGAGGAGCAGACCTCAGACCAGCCAACAGAGACTCAGAGTGAAGCTCCTAGCAGCAGCTCTCCCATTGACCTGTCAACGAAGAAGAGCTCAGAGCCAGATTCCAACGGTGGGACTGCAGCTTCTACTGTTTCTTCTACTACAACCAGTCAAGGTATAGACCATTTCCTGTTCCTCACTGTAGATGTAAGACCACTGACGGTCTACCCGTTGAGTGTGGAACTGTACTGGTTTGTTCAATTTGAGATACAATCTTCTAAGTCAAAATATTCCTGCCAGCTTTAGAAACAAACAACCATCTTCACAAGATTTATCAATGATGTATTACATGTAATCATTGATTAACTGGTGTGTTGATCTGTTCACCGGCTCATGAGTATATGTATCTGTGGAAGCACTTAGTCCAGTTGACTCCCTTCCCCAAACTTAACAGTGGGAAAGGATGAATTATTAGCATCACTACAGGCCTAACAGCCCAAACCTGTCTGAAGTTAAGAAGCTCTGACATTCACGTTATCAATTTAACAGCATCCCTGTTTGTATATTATGAAATTCAGTTCTGTTCAGCTCAAATGTTGTTACCCCATTTAAGTTTTCTATACTGTTCAAAGGTAGTGTAAAGTGAAAAGTCCAAAAATCAAATCGAAACTAATTTGTCTCTCAGAACTTTTTTCTTTTCCTTCAAACCCATTAATCATGGATGTATCAATATTGTTAATGTAATAACATCACACTTACTGGAGCCATTTTTATGATGAGTACTTGCTTTTGATATGGTGTTCATTGCATTACATTGTGTCATTGGTACGTTTTAAGCAAAAAAAAATCAAAACTTCCTCTACCACTGAGTATCATCTTTGACTTCAAGTTATGTTTATGGCAGGGTTATTGCTTCACATAACTTTACACTGTT
>NW_019471760.1:0-1831 GCF_002814215.2 Seriola lalandi dorsalis
TTTTTTTTTTTCTTTTGTAATGTATATGAGCACAGAGCTGCTCATTATCAGTGCAAATCTCGTTTGGAAGCTCCATCCTGAAAAGCATTTTAAAGTGTTCTCACAGCTTGATCATTTTTTCATACACAGATGCCTTCAGGCCCAACACTCCAGCTAGAACCAGACAGTGCCGCAGATGTGCTGACACAGCTAACCTGGCTCGCTCATATCTCACTTTCCTCAATCTTCAAAGAGGTCAGTCTGTCCAGCCTTCTCCTCTCCTCCCAGAGCATCGTTCACTGCCCCACTCCACATTCATTAGTCTAATGAGTTCAGATACCGTTCGTGCAGCCAATGTCAGCCGACAGTCACACTTATCAGCCCCCGCAGCCCTTAACCAAACAGCCACTCCCTCAAAATGTGATCTGCATCTCTGAACCAGATCGATATGGCAAAGAACAAATCCTCATCATCACTTTCAAGGTGAAAACTACAGCTAAAAAGTGAGGCTTGTTGCTGCGGACACACAACCTGGAACTGAAATCATTTACTTAAATCTCTGTTTTAAAAAACAGAGATTGCCAATTGCTGTAGCCGCCCTCGTAACACAACTTCCTCCATCTTTTATTTACCACTTAATCAAGTGATGCGATTAGCGGAAACTAATTTTAGGCTTTATTTCCTTTTCCTGGTTCTCGCTGTGCTTTCAAGGACTTTGGTGGTTGAATTTCAGCAGACAGCACAGTTTGGTTATGATCCGTCTGGGGAAGAGAGAGAGCTGATTGTGGGTCGCCTCTGTTGGGATTCTGCTTTCACAGATAAGATAGCCCTCGGAGACATGCTGCCTGCAAGCATATCATCTCCTATTTCCAAATCCAGTTGATCATATCTGGGTCAGAATATTTGGCTAATTAGTGGGTAAAATAGTTTTTTTCATCATTCCACAACAGGGGGATGTGCCGCAATGAGCACATTTTTCAAAGACAATAAGACTGTGACTGCAGATCCCTGATGGGCTTTTATACCTCCATTTATAACAACGTATCTCCTGCTCATCAGCAATATAATTTCCTGCAGAAATTGCGTTTAGGCACTTGGTATTCAATAGAGGATGTTTATCTGATTATATGAGCCTGTGCAGTCTAATTTGCATGTTTCTGAGGGGCTAGCGCTATGACTTCAGTGCTTGCATTTGAAAGCAGGATAGAGCAGGCTAAGATTTGATTTTGTCTTTGAGCTTTCAGAGCATCTCATTCAAAAAAAAAGAGCCCAAGTTCAAGACGTTTAATTTCTTCATCCTACCAGATATGCCCTCGAGTGCCAATGAGATTTACACACATCCCACAAAAAAGACATCTAGATAGCACTAATAGAGCTCAGCACTGCTACCTCCTCTTCCCCAACAGCTCATCTGTATTCTGTGAAAGAAAACATGAGAAAAAAGCTTGAGGGCATTTTGTCTACTTTAGCACAGCAGGTTGTTATATAATAAAATAATAATATAATCATAAAAAAGACATAATTTCAATTGCTCAAAACATACAGTGTGTTAGCATGCTATATAAAAACAAGGCAAGGACGAGAGTGTTTACTTGTGGAAAGATGTTTCCCACAGCCACCGTGTCCATCAACGCACTAAGGCGAGCTTCTCTTACACTTCCCTTCTCCAGTCTTTCTCCTAACTGCAGCAGAGGTCATGTGTCAGAGCCACCTCACATCATCCACCTGACAGAGATGTAATGGAGAGAAAGCAAGGTGTGATGTTTAACCCCTCTTTGTTTTTTATTTCTGTTTTTTGGGGGGTTTTGTTCTCCCTTTTCCTCTCAGGTACAACATGGTCAAGTGATGTGAT
>NW_019471761.1:0-1137 GCF_002814215.2 Seriola lalandi dorsalis
GTGCGCGCGCGTGTGTGCTAGTGTGTGTGTCAGGGTCAAGGTGGAGGGCATCATTACAAACAAGTGATGTCTGGGATCCCATTAACTCTTTTATTCAACAGCAGATTTCTGTTCAAATAGAGTGGAGATAAAAGGCAGCAACAATATACTGATAAATCAAAGGCCTTTCAAGTGAAATGAGACTACAGAGAGTCTGAGGGCTACGTTTACGACTGCCTGATGCTCTTAAAAAGGTGTTGATATCTAATTGGAATTTTTAAAGTAATCGCATCTTTGAAGTAATTATATCTTTGATGTAATCAACAAACAGGAGATTTATTATTCAGCGCTGCTGCAGTTGGCATTTGACAGTGGACTTCTTCATGCGTATGTGCATGCTTACATGACTAATGTATGTATAGTGATATACAATATACTGTGACTCTCTGAATGTAGCCGGTGTATAAAAGGATCAAAAAACAACCAATGTGCAACAAGTTCATTTTCAATTCAATCTTTATTTAAAAGACATTGTAGAACTTTATTTAAAGGTACCCTGTGGAGTTTTCTTGTAAACGAACAAAGTTACAATTACGTTCAGTGCTTTCACTTTAAAACACATTGTGTGTGTCCTAAAGGTCTGACAAACATAATAGCATTTCTGTCCTCATAAATATTATTGCAAAGCTTTTTTTCTTCTTTTTTTTTTTAAATACTTTAAATTGTGCATTGTTTACATTAATACTTTTTCACTGCTTTGTTGGTGCATTGTTTTGTATGTGTATTACCGCCAGCAACTGTTGATCAGCAGAATAGTGTGAAACCGGTGGCCTTGATGTTTAACACAGCAATATTTCATGACCAAGGTCAACACAGCAGGATGATACGATAGTCGACAGCAGAATTTATAAAGCGAGATGCTGTGCTAGAGTTGACTTTTGCAACAGGTTACTTTGAGCATCTTCCTCCTTTTTTCATTTTGAGGAGGGAATTTAGAAACATTATTAGATAGGCCTCTGTCTTATTTTCCAGCATCAATGCATGGACGTAGATGTGGGTCTCTACAGTGCTTCCGGTATGGGTTGCACAGGCATCAAATGGCGCAAATACCACATAACATGGCCACCATGTGTGTGTGTGGGTGTGTGTGTGTGTGTG
>NW_019471762.1:0-1831 GCF_002814215.2 Seriola lalandi dorsalis
GTGGAAACATAAAGGTAGCAGCTTTGCATTTTCAGCCACGTCAGCTTATTCATATTATCACTCCAACAGCTCAGATGAAGAAAGAGTTTGTGTGTTTTGAGTGTTGATGAGCTCTCTGTAGCTGGTGTCTGCGTTCTGCCAACAATTGCTATTGGGTGAAAAGACGCGTCACTCCGTAACGCCAACGTCCGAACGTGTTTTTGTAGTTCAACAAGGAACCAAGCAGACTCTTCTCCAATTTAAACTTTGCTTTGTATCAGATCAACATTTTTAATCTGAGCATCTGATTGGTTGTTGAATCGAGACCTTCAGTCAGTGCTGCTGGCGTCGTACAGTAGGCGAAAGCGAATGTGTCCGATAGGTTTCACATGTATTATACTTGTCTCATTCTCCAGGTTGGGAACATTAATCCGTCGCCTCAGACTACAAAAGCTGAGTAGAAGTTATTTTACTCATTACTTACTTGCAACTGTTAGAAGGTCACACCTAATAAGGGATTTGAAAAGATCCTGTTTTGAAAGTGGATTTAAATTTAAGGCTTAGTTAAACTGTTGAATCAAAGTCACCAACAGGAGTTATTGAAGCTGATTAAACTCACTCAAAGATGCAGCACAAAGTGCGTGTCATCTATTTAGTGACAGCACAAAAAATAGCTATTTGCCCCTCACAATACAGGAACCTCCCTGTTCCATAAAATCCATTAGTCAAACAAACCTCAAACTGCTCCCTCACCACCGCCTCGTCAGCCAGAGTCAGAAGGCTAAAAGACGCGACAGCTTAAATGTCAAAACATTTTCCATTTCAGTGGCTAACAAGAACCTAAATTATCCAAGGACACTATACGGTTCAATACGGATTAAATTCCTTTAGTTTTTACTAAGTTGTAATCGCATGTATTAAAATGCATAATCTGCAGAGGGGGAGCGTGTTCAGTCGGTGCACAGCCTGTGTACTGAGCCGGTGGTGAGACAAATAGCATTAATAAACCCCCTTCACCACACTGATCCCCTGCCGTTACAAGAAGCAACAACTTCAATCCACCGTTGCACTGTCACATGTTTATCCCCGGTCATTGTTCCCTTCACGACGGAAGAGTACATCCTGTCTGAACCATAGCTTTGCATTATCACTCAAGGACGGGAATCATTATGCATACTCCTATGAGCGTGGTGCAATTCAATTTAGAGCAACCATGTTAAGTATGTGAGAGGTAGACCGCTCTATGGCTCAGCCGAGAACAATATATCCTCCCCTCTGCTGGATCAGCCTTTTGTGAAGGTCTCTCCTGCAAACCAGTGATAAAATCTTTGGTCCTTTCTGCCGTGAAAGGTTTTGTTGTCAGAAGCTAAAAGATTAAGGATTTAGAGTAAATTGTCTGCAAAAATTTTTTTTAAAAACCCGTCGCATCTGTGGATGGCAACCTAGAGAAGAAAGAGAGCCGTGCGGATATTTAGTGTGGGATGTGATGTGGAGTCTGATAGAAGCAGACAATAGCTGTATCTTATTCCTGCGCTAACGGAACAAAGGCGCCGGCTTGGTAGAGATACTCAAGAACAAAGCAAACATCAGAGTCACAAAAAGACGACTGAATGCCTTTTATACCCGGAGAGCCTCTGCTGTGCATTATTAAAACCATCTGAGCTGCCGGTGAGAAGGATAATTCTTTATGATTGCTGCTACACAGACATGAAACCAAAACAACTTGGCTACTGACGCAATGAGATGGAGACGTATATATACGATGTATAGGGGGGGACGGGAGAGTTTGAGAGTTATAATAAGTAACTTTTCCACATTAAATTGTCTAAAAAATGACTAGACCTTTTGAGTT
>NW_019471763.1:0-1831 GCF_002814215.2 Seriola lalandi dorsalis
CTGTCTACCTCTCTGTCTGTTTCTCCTCTTATCTCCTGCCTTGGATGTCGTCTGCTGTGGCACATGTGTTTGGATCATGTTAGACAGCAGTGAAACTATGTAGGACGCGGTTCCTCCTGTTTATGAAAGCAGCCATGGCGGCCAGATGAGTGGCTCAGAGAGAGAACTCATTCCAGCTGGCCCTCAGGCAGTCAAGCAGCACGGCACAGACCTAATGGCTTAGCTTCCTTTCTCTTTAGATAAATAAAAGGATGAGCAAGAGGAATTGTAATTGCAAAATGACTGTACGATTGTAGAGCAGCCAAGCAAGGAACTCCGTGCGTTCTGGACAGTTTTTTATAATATCAATAGTTCTTTATAATGATACACTTGCTATAATAACTAATAACTTGGATATGATGGTTGCCTTATCCAGTAAGTGAGTGTCTGCACATAGTGAGAAATATGCTATGACGGGTCCACTGTCATTCTGAGTTAGAGAATGCAAGCACCAACTGATTAGTGCCAAATGAATACACAATCTCCTCAGAAAATCCCACTGCAGCAAGTCAGTATAACATACTGACAGGTGGGATGCCATAGTATATCTATTTTTAGCTGAAATATAATAGGAAATTGGCCTAACTGCCGAGGGGGGAGGACACACACCCCAACCATGGTAATTTACATTTATTTCAATTCAAAAATCTGAAATAATTCTGATTAGTTTTTTACATTGCTGTGGTGGATGGATGATGAGACATTGTTTGACATACTAACTGTTTTCTTTGCTGTTTCAAATAGAAACATCTCAGACTCTTTATATGTTTGTGCATTGCCTTATGTTTTCAAGTAGCCACATTTTCATGAGTTTCCTCCACATGGCAACATTCAACTCGCCTTGTACCCTAATGAATTGAAAACATTTCATTATGTTTTATCAGTCTTGTCATCACAGGATGAATTTCCACTCATGCCTCGGCAAGTGTGAAAGCAGCACTGACCCTGTCCCTTAACCCGATGTTCTAATGCTGTCTTTGATGCAAGCTCGCCATTTGGACAGCGATGACAAGTATAAAGTGCTGTGTCGAAACAGGAAGTGTGTGTGTGTGTGTGAGCGGCAGGCTAAGTAATGATCACACAGGGTCACCAGATGTTGTGAGGTCCTGGGCTCAGCCCAGCCCAGCCCATTGCTTAGATCAGCCTCATTGGTTTGCTCTGGTTGTGTCACCCAGTGCAAGCTGTTTAGGGTATTTAATTTCTGAACACTCATTAAAATGGTTTGTGCTTCCCTTGGCAATTCTGTTAAATTAACAACTAGTGAGGTAAAAGCTGATTATGTGGCCACACATCCAGACATGGTTAATCAATCTCCCCCACAAAATGTTAGCTGGTGAATTAGTGTAAAGGAAACGATTTATGGTGACTAATGCCGACGTCCTGTCATGTCAGGCCTGGTGTTTTAGCAAGAGGGGGGTGTCAGATTCAGCACATTCAGCAGCTTTGTGCTCTGCCGGCCATCTTTTTCTCCATCTTAACCCAAGCTACATGCTGCTTGCTCTATTAATGAGCCAATAATGGAGAAATAGTGTTGGGTGCTGACATAAAACATGGGTATGGATACCTAAGGCAGGGTACCACATAAGCTCCAACAGAGCTAGATTTACACCTAGACTCTGTGTAGAATGGCAGAAAGGGGAACACGGCATGGGGGCTCTCACAGCTTCATCAGACCCCCGCCAGTCGAGCTGTGGAAAAGCCAGGCCTCAGAAAAATACGGCTGTGGCAGATAATGATACCATTACACTAATGGAGCTGGCAAATGAAGGAGAACCCAGATGCCCTGCTTTAT
>NW_019471764.1:0-1132 GCF_002814215.2 Seriola lalandi dorsalis
CAGTCTCAACTGAGCAAGAACACACATTTCCCATAATGTCAAACTATTACTTTTAAGAATGACATGACAGGGGGCCTGAACCTTAAAGGGGCTATTTGTAGGGTTTCTCTGCCTCTGAATGTGGTTTCTGCTGGGAGCGGTGGTGATTGTCGCCTGACGAGAGCTTCGACCATTCTTGTCTTTATAATACAAGAGGTTATAATATGTTCTCTACAGTGAGTTGCTATTGGAAAGTGATGGGATGAGGGTAGCTGGTTAGCATGCTAACTTCAGTAGAAGAAAAGACGTGAGAGAGACGTTTAACACTGGCGTTGTTTTGCAGTGCTGGGGACAGCTCTCAGTGAGTAAAGGAGTGAAGTTTGCTGCTGAAGTCGAAACGAATCTTCTCGACTGGTACATAAACAGCTGTAAACGCTAACGCTGGATATGTATCTTACAAATAGCTCAGGTGTCCATATTGTTCTTATGCTCTTCCATTGTCATTCAGATGTAACATGTAACCTGCTCTGGGTTCATGCCAGGATGTTATGTTCAGTGCGTTGAGAGGATTTGTTCAAGAATCCAGATTATTTTGTTGTTATGCCACAAAACCACATGATCAACTGGGATCATATTATTTCCTGGTGAAAATATGTGATTGTGATTGTGGAGGCAACCGGTTTTGACGAATCTGAAGGGAGCTGTATCATGGTTACTTGAGGACAGAACAGAGAATTGACATGAGAAACAACAGAGAGTAAATGGGGAAATGTCAGGTTGGTAATTTTAGTTTCAATTTTTAATAGCATCCTCTGTCTCAGTACAAATGAGAAGTGACAGGATGCCAGGCTTTTATTGACCAGTTGACATTTAAACCATTAGAGGATTCCCTGCCTTATCCAATCATCCCCTCTACAAACAAATGTTGCCGAGCAATTCTCAAAACAGACTGCTCCCTCCCTCCCCCTCGCTGTGCTGTCAGCCTTACCAAATATAAAGCATTACTGCCAGTGACATGCACTCTCTCAAGGGCAAGGACAAAAATTTGAATAAGGACACTACAGCCTAAATGCTACAGGGCTTCAGGGTTGTGCAACCCTGGGAAACAATGCTGGGAAATAACGTGTGGAAATAATCATTTTTGAAAGAGAGA
>NW_019471765.1:0-1830 GCF_002814215.2 Seriola lalandi dorsalis
AAACAAAAAAAACCAGCTTGTATTCTTTTTAAGTGTTAGTGTTTCCTGTGGAGAGAAGCAGGTCCATTTTGTTTATGGTAAACAAATATGTTGTCAAATTATTGTCAGACAAACATGCAGAGCGCATCCTTTCCATTCATTCTAAATGCTGGATATTTTGAATTGCACAACCAGGCAGGACAAGATAAATGAGCAATTCACACTTCCAGACCAGAACATATCATCCCTGCTGTGCATGTCTATGTTTGTGTGTGTGGTTGTGTGTCATAATGAAACTTTGTGTGATCAGCAGCAATGTGTCAAACTCACCCACGGTTCCCAGAGCGATGTAGCCGAGGATGACAATGACAAAGATAACACAGCAAACCACATCAGTGCAGCTCCTGGAAAAGAAAAATGTGTGCGGACAAATGAGAGATGTATGTGAAAACAAGATTACGAGAGAAAATAAGGTTATTTAATATGGTTGGTTGTTGTTTTTTTTGTTGTCCAAAACTGAATCATGAGTTAAGTCATTTAGCAATTTGTCTGGAGGGAGAATTTGTAATTCACCTCACCTGAATGAGAAAAAATATTGTATATTATATGTTTAACCATTTCGTTGTTGGTAATTATGACATACAGTAGCTGCTCTATGGCAAGTGCATCTGAGATCTATATCTGGGTGCAGTACTTGCAACCAAGCATGACAAGGTGTCATCTGTTTACTGTTCTTATTTATTTTTATTTTTTATTTTTAGAGAAACTGTAGTAGAGCTCTTCTGACTTTCTAATGAGACTCTGAATCCCCCCAGAATTCTGTCCCACAGGCACAGAGACAGCTTTTTGAACATTGCCTCTCCACAGCAGTCTTAGCCTGATGGTTTAAAGCAGCCTCTCTCTCTCTCTTTCTCTCTCTCAATCCTTCCTCACTGTCTCTCTCATAACAAGCTTTCTTCCCCTCCTTTCCACCCTGAGAGAAGCTGTCAGTCCAGCCCCTTCTTAGCCCTCTTTCAAAACTATTCAGACTATAAGCACTGAGCCCAGCCTTGAATAAAGCCAAGTTCAATCCCCTGTGCAAAGTGGACATGTGTATAAGGGAAATGCGTACCCTCCTCCTAACACTTTATGCTACACAAATTAAATTGACACCCTCATTTCCTTCAGCTTTCAGCCCTTCTCTTTCATCCAGAGAAGCAAAACCAAGGTCAAACAGAGGCCTGGGCTCAGAGATGTAACAGTGTTTTCTTTGTGTAGTTTTTTGAGGAGTGGATTTTCCTTGTTTTGCATGCAGCATCGTTACATTGTTCTATATAGACAGCACATGTGTGTTGCTTTTAAGTCTCTAAATATCATTTCATGATTAACGGTCAAGAGAGCACTGATCCACTGAGAGGATATCAGCTGAAGGATCAACCCATACTAAGAGGGATAAAAAAGTGCTTATACAAGCACTAATGCATTTATATTAAGATGCAAACACATTTATTTTAAATGCACTTTTATTAACAAACATAATGATTTCAACTGCATTTTCAGTGTATCCGCTTAGATTTAGGGTCAGCTGTTTAACTAAAGCTTGCACTGCAAATTATCATGGACTGTTAACAAGTACAGCTGCAATTAAGAGATATTTTCATGGTCCTGCATTAATAACTGCAGTAAAGCTTGCAATCTATGTTAACAGGCTCCTCTGGTAGATTGGTTTCCTGAACTTAGCAATATGGAGGATTGGGAGTTTTTCCTATCCCAGCAGGACTATTAATACTCCTCGTTTCTCATTTCAGAAGATGATGATTCCACTATCGCCACTCTTATCTGAATTACATTAAGATTTTATACCTGCAAATT
>NW_019471766.1:0-1830 GCF_002814215.2 Seriola lalandi dorsalis
AAAAAAAAAAAAAAATAGGCCATTTACGGAGGGATCCGTAAAAACCTTGGGATTTCGGTTAGTTACTCATAGCTGCGACCATGTTCCCTTATTCATTTTTAAATATTATTAATAATATTTTCTTTCATGACCAAATTGAATTGGGAAATGAGTAGGAATCACTTTTCTGCCAGCATCTGCATGGTGGAGCCTGAGGTGTGAAATAGGGGCAAACAAGCCGATGTTAACTCTTTGTCAAGTCAAACAAGCCTTGGTGAAAACCTATTACATGACTGGAGCGACTGGGGTCAAATGTAGATTTTATAACTGCGACGTCGTCTGACAAAATCGCCAAACACAAATGCAGCACAGGGACCCAGGCCGGACTCGAATACGAGCCACCGGGGAAAAGACTACGTTCATTAGGTAGGATAAATACCCCTAAGCCACTAGGGGGCAGGATTGCAACAGGAGGATCCAACTCTAAATTGGTGTAAAAGTACGTAAAAGTACGTAAAAGTACGTAAAAGTATGTCAGTATAATCGGGATTAATGCAGAAAAAATTATAGTTATATATTATATCACAAAATAATCATCTTATAGTGATGTATAAACGTAAAAGCAAAATTTTACTGTTGTAGTTGCTTGAGGTGGAGCTAGTTTTTAAATATTTTTATAGAACTGCAATTAATGATTCTCTCATCAGCAGATTACTGTTTCATCTCGAATTATCGATTGATTGTTTGGTTTGTAAAAGTTCTGAAAGCAGTGACAAATTTAAAATTATTAAAACCTAAAGAAATAAACTATAATTAATGAAAATGAAAGGAAAAGCAGAAAATCGTCCCATCTGAGTAGCTGGTACCATGTTTGACATGTTTGCATTCAAAATAACGTAAAAGACTAGCAAAATCTCTGTTTTGCATGCAAAAAATATTCATCTGTAAAACTGTTCAATAATTGCAGTCGTCGCGTTTTTAAAAATTGGCATACAAATTGAAATTGTTTCACGCATGCGCACTATGGCGAAGCCGGACGGGCAAATTCATAGCTGTTGCCTTTATTAGTTGCTTTGTACATTAAACTAATGTTTCAATCTCGGACAATTTTTGCAGGCGCGTCCACATCCGGTCTGGCACACAGGAATCTGGATGTAAACGGACGATAATGCTCTTGACTCCTGCATGTCTCTGATATATCCTGCCAGGAGCGGAAGTGTCTGGGATTCTGCTCAATCCATTTTACCAAAACAGTCGTTTGTAAAAGGAGACAGGGCGAGCACCGTCTGTATCTCTTCCCACACCATCATCGTCTACAGTGGGGCTCCATTGAATGTTGATATATCGGCACGGGACATGCTCTATGAGGTTAGGCTTTTACTACGGTGCACAGGCGTAATTACTGACAAACCAACCGGAGAATAGCTAACAATGCGACGATAATAATTCGGATGGCTCTTTATTTCTGATGGATTTGTTATAGATCTGCGCAATCGACGTGAATGCCTGCCTGGACACAGGAGAGGATTAAGTTACTGCTGCTGGCGGCGGATTATTTTATTGGCCTCCTCCTGTCACGCCCGAGTCTTTGGTGATCTTTTTTCCAATTAAGAGAGGTCGCTCAAAAGCCAGGTATGCTGTCGAAAATTATAACCCTGCCGTTTTATTGCAATGTGTTATTGTGGGATTAGCTACGCATTAACAAACGTCCTTTGTTGCTCCCGCCTAACTGGTAGTTACTCAAAAGCACATTTCATTGTATTGCGTGCAGACAACAATACAATCCCTTAATTAAATGCTGTAAGAATGCTGTGTGGCTTTGTTGCAACAATAAAGCAGGGTGTTAAAAGC
>NW_019471767.1:0-1830 GCF_002814215.2 Seriola lalandi dorsalis
AAAAAAAAAAAAAACCCTGCTTAAACGGATTTAATCCTTCTGTGGAAATTGAGGTTAAGATCACACAGTTCTGCAGAGGTGAGATTTCACTTTTCAAAGGATTTCAGTGTGAGACATCTTGAGCATCACGTCAGTTCCCCTCAGTGAAAGTCATCCTGGTAATGTGATGAGTGGAACTGTCTGTCTCAGTCATGTAGCTGCCTTAGTTTGATTATAGATATGGCGTGATTAAAGAGGATATACAGCATTTTTATGATAAAAATGAGAACAGTGTGAAGATGTGAAAGGCATCGCTGGTGGTGATGAACCTACAGAGAATTATCAGCCTCATCTGCAGCTCAGTGTGTTTCAGCTCATTGTTTTTCTGTCCGGACACCATTTTACAGCTTTGGTTCACTCTCACCACTCTCATAAGCCCCTTTTCCACTGGTCAAAAACATGCTAGGACCAGCAAACATCTGGCTTTTGTTGGCAATGGAAAAAGGTACAATCGGCATTCAAATGACTCTGCAGTAGACACGGGTGTTCATCAGCTCTGGCTCCAATCAGCAGAGATGCAAACAACACGTGGGTCATCCCACTACAGTGCACCCCAGCTACACTGCACTCGAGGATGAAAGAGTGAGCTGCAGCCCCAAAATAAGTTTTAAAAACACACAACCACTGTTTGAAGTGTCTCACACGGAGGCTCTGACACTTACAGGAGCATCAACCCGGGGATGAGACATGACAGATCCGTTTTACTAACAGCTCACTCTCTCTCCCTCGAGTCTGTGTGTGTGTGCTCTGTAAGTGCATGAGATGACATCGCTCCTTGCAGTTGTGTGTGTCCTCCAACCTGAACAATCACACAGGTCGTTTTTTCAACCTTCTGATTTGACCCATAGGAGTGTCGCCTGAAAAGGGGTCAATTGGCTTTTATTAGCGGGTTTACACACATTTCAAAAACACCCTTATACATGCTATACCTGGTGTAAAAAAGGTAAAAGTGTTGGCAGCTGTTTTCAGCAAAAAAGTTCCACTGTCCACCACCTGCTCAGCAGCAAACAGCAGACAGAAACAGTAAAATAGCAGCTGGTGAACATGGTGCAGCATTTAGCAGCTACAGAGTTGTTGGTGGAGATCAAAAACAGAGCTAAAAGAGAGAATACTGGACTTAGATTCATCAGGTTGCCAGAAAACAGGGCTCCAAATCTGGATGTGTGAATAAGCAAATGTGTGCAAAGTTCAACATATAAACTTAAAAAGTCATATGTTCACCACTTACCTCCGCAATCAGCTACTACTTATTGTGGTTCAGAGTTTCACTTTCAGATCCTCCGACACGCTGAGGTCATTGGTCTTTATTGTTTGAAACCTACAAAAGTGTTTTTTATTATGAAATATTGCAACATTTTCCCTCCATTTTTACATCAGAGTGTGATTTGCTACAAGTGAAAATTCAGCAGAATTCAAACTTAGCATCTGTGTCCAAATTGTACATGTGCATAAAATATATGTAAAAAAAAAAAAGTGCTGAGTAGTTGAGTCTTACACCACAAGAGCAACTTTCCCAATCAGTAGTTCCCCAGGGGATTACTAATTGAAGAAGTGATTTTTTTTAAAAATGTTATCAGAGTCTGTGATGACTATCATTGAGTTTAAAACTTTTCATCTCCCAGTAAACTGTCTGTCCTGTATGTAAAAGCAAATACTAAAGGAAAATCTTCTCATGCAGGTTTAAAAGATGATTCTGAGAGGTGACAAACAATCATTGCTTCACTGTGAAGCACTTTGGTGATGAAAAGGTCATAAGGTGATCAGGTGTGGGAAAAACCATGAGTGTCTGTA
>NW_019471768.1:0-1829 GCF_002814215.2 Seriola lalandi dorsalis
TATTCTGGTTATGCTGAGAGTTACAAATGGAAGGAGAGCTACAAGGATGAAACTCCGAGGTATCTTGTTTTGATATTTTAAACCAAAAGACTTTAATTCAGTCAGAAAAAGTTGGGGGACCTTTATCAGTCCCACCCCTCTTATTGCTTCTCTCTCGTTTCCAGGGATGACTGGCAGAGACGATGTACAGAGATCGTCGCCATTGATGCTCTTAAATACAGGCACTTCTTAGAGCAGTTTCTCCCTGAGAAGATGTCCAGAGAACTCAACAAGGTGAGCGAGAGAGAGATATCCCTGTCTGTGTTTGCATAGTGATTGGGGAAATATAGTTAGCTTACATTCAGTATTACACATTCTCCAAGCAACATACCTATTTCAAAAGACATTATTGTCAGTAGTTGATAAGATAACGCTGGACATGACAGATATTATGTTGCTTTTGACTTAAAGCTCATGGTTGAACTTTGACACATTGTCAGATATCACCTGCAAAGATGTTAATTAAAGGCTCTGTGATCTGTAACACCATTGAATTTAGCTCAGGGCTACTCACAGAGCTATTAATGGTAGTGGTACTGTCTTTAACTACAGTTTTTTCTGCTGAGAAATTGGGCAAAAATATTCTGTACCTGTATGAAGTGTTGTATTGCTTATGGTTTAGCCTGAGGCTAAACTTTACTGAAACATCGTTACTTATGTAGATCTCACATATTCTTTATTTTATTTTATTTTTTTAAAGTATTTTTTGGGGGCTTTTTTATGCCTTTATTCGATAGCACAGTAGAGAGAGACAGGAAATGGGGAGGCAGAGAGAGGGGGAATGACATGCAGCAAAGGCCGTCCGATGTCGGACTCGAACCGGGGCTAACTGCAGCGAGGACTGTAGCCTCTAGACCACTACGCCGCATGACGCCCCATCTCACATATTCTTTATTTCATTTTAAATTCTGATATATAATCCAAAGAGATTTTATTTATTTATTTATATATATATATATATATATATATATATATATATATATGAGAAAAAGTTTCTCTTGTCTTTTTCCTCCCCACCTTCACTTCCTCCTACTCCCTGTGCATTCATCTCAGGCGTACTGTGGATTCTTCCGAAATAACGCCAACAACAAGCACCTCTCTGCAGTAGCCACAGGCAACTGGGGTTGTGGAGCTTTTGGTGGAGACACGCGGCTCAAAGGTATCATTGAATTAAAAGCATGCACTTACGAAGAAATCAACTGTTTTTTATTCGTGAGAGTTGTTATGGTGAAACCGCACTGCAGATGCATCATATTGTTTATATGAAGTTTTCAATTGTGGATTCTCAAGCAGCAGCTAAATATCATTCGCTCAGACAGGATCATCCATTCAGCTGCACTACTCCCAACTGTCGAAGCCCCCGCTGACGGACACTCAGCATTCATGCAGTATGGACTGTACGGCACAGTCACTGATGCTGGTCTCTGTCAAACCCCTCTGGTCAATTAGGAGCTCTCCCAGGGTGTGTCACTCAACCGTTCCTTCCCTCCCTTTATTGATCAGCTGACACACATTTATGTTTTCCATTAAAAGGGCGATTGATTACAGGGAAGGGACACCATAAATCCAGGCTGATGCAGGTCTCTGCGGGCTTACACAACATCACTCTTCATAAGCAGGAGCCCCTTACTGTCCCCTCGAGTACGCCACACCGCAGATTTTTTGGCCAGTTGTATTTCTAGTCAATTTCTTGACACATTTTCATTAGCTTTTAATTTAGTTCATACTTATCATACAATGTGTTACTAAACGAGCATCTGCTGTGTTATGCCTGGATTCATGAAGGCTGT
>NW_019471769.1:0-1116 GCF_002814215.2 Seriola lalandi dorsalis
CCATCTCACATATTCTTTATTTCATTTTAAATTCTGATATATAATCCAAAGAGATTTTATTTATTTATTTATATATATATATATATATATATATATATATATATATATGAGAAAAAGTTTCTCTTGTCTTTTTCCTCCCCACCTTCACTTCCTCCTACTCCCTGTGCATTCATCTCAGGCGTACTGTGGATTCTTCCGAAATAACGCCAACAACAAGCACCTCTCTGCAGTAGCCACAGGCAACTGGGGTTGTGGAGCTTTTGGTGGAGACACGCGGCTCAAAGGTATCATTGAATTAAAAGCATGCACTTACGAAGAAATCAACTGTTTTTTATTCGTGAGAGTTGTTATGGTGAAACCGCACTGCAGATGCATCATATTGTTTATATGAAGTTTTCAATTGTGGATTCTCAAGCAGCAGCTAAATATCATTCGCTCAGACAGGATCATCCATTCAGCTGCACTACTCCCAACTGTCGAAGCCCCCGCTGACGGACACTCAGCATTCATGCAGTATGGACTGTACGGCACAGTCACTGATGCTGGTCTCTGTCAAACCCCTCTGGTCAATTAGGAGCTCTCCCAGGGTGTGTCACTCAACCGTTCCTTCCCTCCCTTTATTGATCAGCTGACACACATTTATGTTTTCCATTAAAAGGGCGATTGATTACAGGGAAGGGACACCATAAATCCAGGCTGATGCAGGTCTCTGCGGGCTTACACAACATCACTCTTCATAAGCAGGAGCCCCTTACTGTCCCCTCGAGTACGCCACACCGCAGATTTTTTGGCCAGTTGTATTTCTAGTCAATTTCTTGACACATTTTCATTAGCTTTTAATTTAGTTCATACTTATCATACAATGTGTTACTAAACGAGCATCTGCTGTGTTATGCCTGGATTCATGAAGGCTGTGCTGTGTTAAAGTCACGTCTATACACTGTACGATGAATGCAGATGTTTAAACACTGATATGTTCATGTACAGTTTCATGTAGATCTCTAAGTGTTAATTTCCTCTACAGCTTGCTATGAATAGATCCATTGGACTCGACAAAGTCCCTGAGGATGATATTAGCTTCCGGGGACCCCCGCCCATTAGCCCTGGAATTAGCAT
>NW_019471770.1:0-1116 GCF_002814215.2 Seriola lalandi dorsalis
TCAACTGGGAGACACACAGGAAGGAAGTATGTCCCCAAAACCAGTGTAGAAGTAGGCACGAGTCATGGAGGGAATTAATAAGTGAGCATTCACTGGTGAAGACAGTGAAAAGAAAAGTTAGCAAGTTAACTTTGAATTTAGTCTGATTTAGTCTTATTAATGACATTAACAATGGCTCTGTTGTATTCAAGTGTCCCAGCAAAGGCTGGCACTCTCATTAGGACTGTATGGGTGATTGTGAAGTGATGTGAACATGAAGTCTGAGGGGCCAGATTGGACCACGTCTGTCCTGCTCTGTTGCTGAAGAAACAAACTTCACCTGAAGTGAGCTTTGTTTTACAGTGGTCACTCAGCTCCAGGTCCGTCTGCAGACAGGATCTCTGCTCAGCCCGAATGTCTTTGCTGTCACAACAGAGACATGCACAGACACACAACAAGCTGCTGGTTCGTTCTGGTACAAGAACCCTGACAGTCTGTTCTCTGTGGTTCTAAGGGTCGACTGAGCAGTGGGTCAGTCGGTAGGTCGGGAAAGTCGTTAGTTCAAATCATTTGTCCACTGGTCGTCACAAGTTAATGGTATTGACTTAATTATTTAAGTATATGTTTCATCAGGAAAAGGTTTAGTCCAGGGCTAAGAAAGAATATTATAGTTCACAAGGTTAACAAAAGTTCCCCTTAATCTTCTTTGCTGATTTCATACCACATCCAAACAAACAGCTTTAAGCCTCCTCTCTTTCTGTCCTCACTCATTTCTCTGGCTGTTGTCTCTCATGTATATAAAAAAAAAAACCTCTCCTCTCATCTCACCTGTGTGTGACTTGAGTCTCAATGATTAGCTGAGTAGCGTCATGTGACCAGTGCCATGAAGGCTAGAAAGGCTGTGCTGGTTAAAACAGAAAGACTCAAGATTGAATCATTTTGAATAATAGGTCATAGGTCCAGGTCCAGATAGGACGTATCAGTGTCCAAACCTGTACTGCAGTCTACTTATTAGTGACTTGGCTTAAGACTATCGTTGAGGCTGGTGCTAGGCTAGTGAGAGGTTTTGAATGAAGTCATGTTTGAGGTTGATAACGATATGTGAATGTTTACCTGCAGGGTTTGATGTTACCTTCT
>NW_019471771.1:0-1829 GCF_002814215.2 Seriola lalandi dorsalis
AAAAAAAAAAAAAAATAGGCCATTTACGGAGGGATCCGTAAAAACCTTGGGATTTCGGTTAGTTACTCATAGCTGCGACCATGTTCCCTTATTCATTTTTAAATATTATTAATAATATTTTCTTTCATGACCAAATTGAATTGGGAAATGAGTAGGAATCACTTTTCTGCCAGCATCTGCATGGTGGAGCCTGAGGTGTGAAATAGGGGCAAACAAGCCGATGTTAACTCTTTGTCAAGTCAAACAAGCCTTGGTGAAAACCTATTACATGACTGGAGCGACTGGGGTCAAATGTAGATTTTATAACTGCGACGTCGTCTGACAAAATCGCCAAACACAAATGCAGCACAGGGACCCAGGCCGGACTCGAATACGAGCCACCGGGGAAAAGACTACGTTCATTAGGTAGGATAAATACCCCTAAGCCACTAGGGGGCAGGATTGCAACAGGAGGATCCAACTCTAAATTGGTGTAAAAGTACGTAAAAGTACGTAAAAGTATGTCAGTATAATCGGGATTAATGCAGAAAAAATTATAGTTATATATTATATCACAAAATAATCATCTTATAGTGATGTATAAACGTAAAAGCAAAATTTTACTGTTGTAGTTGCTTGAGGTGGAGCTAGTTTTTAAATATTTTTATAGAACTGCAATTAATGATTCTCTCATCAGCAGATTACTGTTTCATCTCGAATTATCGATTGATTGTTTGGTTTGTAAAAGTTCTGAAAGCAGTGACAAATTTAAAATTATTAAAACCTAAAGAAATAAACTATAATTAATGAAAATGAAAGGAAAAGCAGAAAATCGTCCCATCTGAGTAGCTGGTACCATGTTTGACATGTTTGCATTCAAAATAACGTAAAAGACTAGCAAAATCTCTGTTTTGCATGCAAAAAATATTCATCTGTAAAACTGTTCAATAATTGCAGTCGTCGCGTTTTTAAAAATTGGCATACAAATTGAAATTGTTTCACGCATGCGCACTATGGCGAAGCCGGACGGGCAAATTCATAGCTGTTGCCTTTATTAGTTGCTTTGTACATTAAACTAATGTTTCAATCTCGGACAATTTTTGCAGGCGCGTCCACATCCGGTCTGGCACACAGGAATCTGGATGTAAACGGACGATAATGCTCTTGACTCCTGCATGTCTCTGATATATCCTGCCAGGAGCGGAAGTGTCTGGGATTCTGCTCAATCCATTTTACCAAAACAGTCGTTTGTAAAAGGAGACAGGGCGAGCACCGTCTGTATCTCTTCCCACACCATCATCGTCTACAGTGGGGCTCCATTGAATGTTGATATATCGGCACGGGACATGCTCTATGAGGTTAGGCTTTTACTACGGTGCACAGGCGTAATTACTGACAAACCAACCGGAGAATAGCTAACAATGCGACGATAATAATTCGGATGGCTCTTTATTTCTGATGGATTTGTTATAGATCTGCGCAATCGACGTGAATGCCTGCCTGGACACAGGAGAGGATTAAGTTACTGCTGCTGGCGGCGGATTATTTTATTGGCCTCCTCCTGTCACGCCCGAGTCTTTGGTGATCTTTTTTCCAATTAAGAGAGGTCGCTCAAAAGCCAGGTATGCTGTCGAAAATTATAACCCTGCCGTTTTATTGCAATGTGTTATTGTGGGATTAGCTACGCATTAACAAACGTCCTTTGTTGCTCCCGCCTAACTGGTAGTTACTCAAAAGCACATTTCATTGTATTGCGTGCAGACAACAATACAATCCCTTAATTAAATGCTGTAAGAATGCTGTGTGGCTTTGTTGCAACAATAAAGCAGGGTGTTAAAAGCGTAATCATA
>NW_019471772.1:0-1829 GCF_002814215.2 Seriola lalandi dorsalis
CCCCCCCCCCCTCTGTAATTACCTTCATCTGCACATTCCCATTTTTCACAGTGTTGTTTCCTGCCAGGCATGGGCAGGCGTCCAGTTAACCACTGGCACGATCTATGGGCATCCATAAGCTTTACATATTAAGATGGAGAGCAGCAATGAGTGCATCTTTGCCCTCAAGGGGCATTGGACTTGAATGAGAATTGAAGTACTCTATCTATGGTCCTATTTTAAATGTCGCATATTGTAAAAAGTTAGATTTCCATATTGATTATCAAGCAGGTCTAGCTTCTATATTGATACTGTGAAAGTATCAAAATGTGCAATCCACAGAGGAATGCACACAGCCTGTATTCAAAAACTGTGTCTTAAAACGAGTTGCCAGGACTTCTGTAACGTTGTGGCCTTCCTGGACCCAGTGTCCAAGCTTGCAGCATTTGATTTCTCCAAGTGTGTGTTCTTGAAGTGTCCTATATTTTTATTCAATCACTCAGAAAACAGTCAAAGAAGCTCAGAGCTTCTCTCTTTTGATTGGCTCATTGACCTGTTGTTACTAGAGCTCCAAAGAGAAGCCTGAGAGAGGAGATGTAAAATTACATTGAGATGATTTTTGGTTCTTAAAAACCCACAAATATATCTTCTTATGGATCAAAACTTCAAATAAAACAGGAGTAGTGTAAAAAAAAATATGGGAACTTTAAACACCACTGCTTATTTTATCAGATGAACATAAGCCAAAGGAAAAATGACCAAAAACAACAAACCACACATTTTCCTTTTCTTCTTTGACTCGATCAGCATCCTGGCAGGAAGCAGCAACAACCCAAAATAATAACTGTAATAACTGTAAGTGAACGCTCCTCATGCCCTGCTCTCCTGTCCACTCCAGAGCCCCGCTACAGTGAGAGCACTTCACCCTCACACAGCAGAAGTCAGTTTTATAACACCGCGCCTGGTTCGATGTGGGAGTACAGTGAGCTCTTGTGTAAACCGACATTTATTGCGTTTGATACTTGCAAGCTTTTACCTGGAGGAGAAGACAGAATGAAAGGAGCTATTCTGCTTGTATGGCAGAATATAGATATATAGATGTCTTCTATCTGGGATGTGACCCCTGTAGGCTCACTCCACTCTATTTCACCATTTTAGCTGAGAGAAATAGAAGATTTATGGTCTGAGAAATTGTATGTCTGTGGGTAATATAAGCAGCAGGATTTTGTGTGTTTAATTGATTGAGATCTCCCCTGTGGTCTCGGCATGCAGTGAAAAAATTCAGTGAAGCTACTGACTGACTTCCAGTCTGACAGCATCCTGTGGCAGCATGTTTCCTCACTCACCCTGCTGGCCTATGACATGTGGCTGAAGGATTTTTAGTAGGTCATTATTTACGGTGTGGGGATAAGCATATTGCCCTCATCTCATCTGCTATCATTTCCTCTGGGCAGACAGGAGCTGGGCCAACCGTAGCAGGGCGGCTTTCAAGCCTGCTGTTGACCTACTTACACTGCCTAACCGATTTACTCTTTGCTCATTTCCACAGTGGAAATAAAATTAGGAGTAATTACAAAGTTCCTGGCCTCTCAGTACACTGCATAATCCACTGGGCTGCTTATTGGACCGGGCATTGCTGGCACTAAAAAGGTCAAGGGAGTTTTCAGAAATGATCACACACTTACTCTTTGTTGATGGGGTGAGAAGGCAAGGACAGTGGCATCACTCATATGACAGTTGCTGCTTTAGGTAATAATAAAATAGGCTACTGCGCTCTTTACTTCTCCTTTCTTGAATTTATTTCTGTTTCTTATTTAGATCCCAGAATAATGTTAAGAAGTGTGACCACA
>NW_019471773.1:0-1829 GCF_002814215.2 Seriola lalandi dorsalis
CAAAAAAAAAACAAGATAAATGCACCTCAGTGCCACAGGAAGTCACCTGTTGAGGCGACACAGTGTCTCCAACCGGACTGCAGCAGCAACTTCATAGGCTGCAGCTAATCCTGCTAACCCCGCTAGCATTAATGCTAACAGAAAAACAGGAAAAGGAAAATCCTTGTTGAATGTAAAAAAGTTAATAACTGGATCGTAAATGGAATTGACATGGAATGTTAAGCCAGAGATTCACACATTACTGTATACCTTAATACTGAACACTGCTGGGAAACTTTATTGCTAATACCCTAGCTTCTGGGCACAGCAATGGTAGGATGCCCATCTTGGCTAATTTCACACTGACATCAGCTAGCTTAGCTTTGCTGCTCTGTCTTGTCTACCATTGCTCACTCACAGAAAATATTAAATGCTTAAAATGTAAAACCTGACGGTAAGAGGGAGCTTGAGGCATCAACACACTATGGTTACATAAATCAAATTCTGTTTGCTAAATTTATTCTTTTTAATGTGGCTAAAGGTTGCATACAGCAACTTTAAATACCCAGAAACCACGCAGCGAGACATCAGCAATCATTGTTGCGGCTTAAAGATATTTGAGAAAACTGTGAGTTGATAATAGAATAAAACAAACAGCCGAGGCTGGAATGAGACAGAAGAGCACAGAAAGATGATGTACATTATGAGAACATGAATGCATAATAAGCGCCTGCAATTAGCCCGGGCCAGCCATTGGCATATTGTAATTAATGTGCTGCCTGTACGTCGAATCAGTCAGAGGAGGCTCAGTCTAATTTGGGCGTGGGGATGGGTGGGGGGTGCAGATCAGATCCTGGGATAATTGTGGGCGACTCCAGTCCCTCTCAGTCGGCGGGGTGGGACAAGGCTCAGGTCTCCAGAGAACGTTAAAAAACTGTAAATCCCCCCTTCATCATTTGAACATGTGCCCTGCAGAGCTCACTGCAAGAACACAGACCGGGAGGAGGAGGGGGGCAGAGAGAGGGAAAAAAAAGTGTTTTACATTCACAGATGATCCTAATTTGGTGTGGTTTGGAGTGTAATTTAGATCAAACATAGCCATGTAAATGAGTCAGGGTTTTCATAATTAGGTGCCTCTGAAGAGGGGTGGAGAGCGAAAAGGGAAGAGAGGGGAAGAGCTCGGACCACATCAGTAGGTGTGGCGTTGAGGCCGCTCATCCACTGCCGGGCAATTTTCGGTTTCTTCCCCCTGCTCGGAGGGGAGAGAGAGAAAAAGAGAGGCGAGCTGCAGCGAGCAGGCAGGGGTTAGTTTAGGGAAAAACACACTCCCAGCGGCACACAGCAACAAAATAGGTCACTCTGCGCCGATTTGGCTTGTCTGTTTCCACTAAGCAACCGACTCGGCTCAGTGTTTGGTACAGAGGAAGGAACTGGCCTGCTGCCAGCACACACACACACACACACACACACACACACACACAGAAGAGGGCCTGTTTTCCCCCAGTGGGGCCTGTTGATTGAGGATTACCAAACTGAAATATTACGGGTATTGTGTAGGTGTAATGTTTACATTTACATTTTGGGTGAAACGGCTCACAATGAGGAGCAACAGTAGAATGAGACGTCATTTCTATCAGCAGTTTTACAATCAGCCAACAGGAGGAGGGTTACAGTCACTGCACACAGACAATAGGTGTGAATTCAGCACATGGATACAAATAAAATAACAGCCCAGAATAATAAAATAAATGATGCTGTTTCTTTAGAACATCACTCACTTCAATAACTCAAGAACAAACTTAAAAAAAATGAATGAATAAATGAAATAGGAAATAAAACAAAATCTGAAA
>NW_019471774.1:0-1095 GCF_002814215.2 Seriola lalandi dorsalis
TAATGTGATACAATTAACTATTTAATTTATTTGCTTGTAATAGTTCATTCTTTACATGAGAGGGGCTGATTCAAGTCTTCAGTAACTTTTAAAGGATAATGCATGTAATATTCTATATTTTATTAATATTCTATAGCTTGGTATAGCTCACTCCTCTGTGCTGCAGACCTCCATTGTTGTCCACAAACTAATAAAAACATGGAAATGAGCCAAAACATAGCATTGGGTGACAATCCATTGAACACAGGGACTAGTTAATTTTGAGTTAATCTCACATACATGCCCTGCTGTATACTATGCACTAGGTGCATTAATTCACTTCACTATTCTCCTACTCCTACACTTCCCTGCTACTTTAAAAAATGACTTGGCTTTTTCATAAGTAATAAACCCTATATTTGATACTACTGTTTTTAAATATTTATGTCTTTAGTAGGAATTACTGGGCTTGAGGCTGAGTGCCACTGGGGATGACCCAACAGTTGATTTTGGTGTTGAGAATAAGAAAAATGTAAAATAACACCAGATGTTCAAACTTGTAGTTTACAAAGTTGTATTGTATTGAATTGTCTGTGTTGTTTTGATTATTCTGTGACATTGTTAAAACCTTATAGGACCGTAATGCTGATAATCTAGGCTTGCTACAAATGATGAAACAAGGATGAAACCACAACCCGAGTGAACAGTGATTTCATGCATTCTGCCTGGTATGACTAAATCACACAAAGGGCGACTTTAAAATCAACCAACGCACCGCCATCAGTCAAAAACGGCACACATCATCATGATAATCTGCAGCTGTAAAATGATATATGCCATCTCTCTAATTGTTGCCCACACATCTGTTGTCAGTGCAGACAAAACCCACTTGCAAAACAGACAACAGGCAGCAGAGTGAAGCAACTGTGAGAGAGAGGGAGGGAAGATGTAGGTAGTGATAGATTTACTGAGTGATGCGGTTGAGAAAACAGTCTCTGAGATTTACGGCAGGTCTGCTGCCTTTGAGGCAGACACCTCCAGAGCCGTCCTGGCTCATTGCTATTAAGATTAATAATGCTAGTATTTACAAGGCCCAGGTCTCCCCTCAGAACCCCG
>NW_019471775.1:0-1828 GCF_002814215.2 Seriola lalandi dorsalis
AAAATTCTCATCACCACAGAACTGCCAAGTTTTCAATAAGCAGGAATTATGCATGACCAGATGTCTCGATACGAGTGGCCTCTGTGGGTTTTTTTCTTTTTCATTTTTTTTTGTGGAGAATAGTCTGTTTTATCATTTTTTGGTTGAATAGAGAGGAATTAGTTCTATACTGGCTGCCGTTGTTTCTCTTATCCACTGAAAACAAATTAAAAGCAAAGAGGAACAACAAAATGTCTTCTTACCCCAGAGGGCTTTTGTGGAAATACTTTGTCAGTTTACCCCCCCCCAAGATCTTTAATGTTTATTGTGACTGTTATCAGTTGGTAATATCATCCTGATACTGTCATCTTACGTAAACACATGATACAGATTCATGCCTGAATTAGACTTCAGAACAAGGCCTGCTTTGTCGAACACTCTTCATCTTGTGTAACTCACATGCCCTGATCAGTGGCTTTAGACTGATGTGTGTAGACTGGAAAAGCAGCGTGAATCATGGGAAATGTTTCCAGTGCCGCGGCTGACTCATCTGAGACGTGTTAGGAAAAGCCTGAGGTTTCCACTCGCAACATCTGGAGGTGGCTTGGTCAGTTAGTAGTGAGCCACAGCTGGAGGCTTTAATCAAATTGTCCCTCCGCTTCTCTTACCTAATATAGCCAAAACAACTGCAATGAAAGAATGCGAGTGTGCGGCAATTAGCCAACGTTTGAAGAATGTCAGATGTGAAGTGGTTGTCGAAAGAGGGATGTAGGGACCAGTTTGTTATCAGATGTGTTTCATGTTCTCTCAGCAAGACTCCATCTCCTGGGAACCAAAATCTTTTTAGCAAGCAAGCCACACGCAGTATCAACCGAGCGTCTTTAATATTCATGTGTTGCATGTTGCATTTCACATGCACTAAGTGCCGTTCTACATAGCACCATCCCTTATAGACTTATGTCTACTATTTTTGCACGCCCAGCAGGGACAGTAGCTCGCACATGCATATGACTCATATTTTAAATATAGAGAAATCCACTGCGAGAGTGGGGACTCCCTCCAGCCCAGAGGGTGTATGACTCATAAGCACAAGGCTGCAGTTGTTGATCATGAGACATCAGACTCCAAACTAATAGTTTTTTTGTGCGTCTAATTAGTTCTCGACTCCAACATGTTATTAGCCTTTGTTCAAAGACACCAGAATTGAGCTTTAGCTGCTATGATGTGTGCATCTCCTGAGAGGAATAAAATATTAATTTATACTCGGTGCATTTGGTTACATACAAAAGTTTTGACACTCTAACAAAGTTTAGTGAACACCTGACACCTGATGGATAACACTGACTTCATTTTCTTTGTTTTCCATGAGGATGATACTGAGTCATGTAAAATAAATATGAACTCCCTCTTTTTTCTTTCAAATAGCTAGTCTCCTACTCTATCATTCCCACTGCTTGGCGGTGGGAGGCTGCAGTTAAGAGAGCCTCTTTTCACAGCACGCTGACATGAAGGCAGATCAGCGCCAGCTCCCATCCCGTTGAAAATCTTCATCAGCACCGCCGAGGGACCATGAAGTGTTCTGAGTAATTTGACGCCAGACGGCCTCATTACAGGCTGGGTTCAGACAGAATCAAGGGGGCTGGGGATAGCACCAGGGCTGGGATCTGGCAGATGACAGTCTGGAATAGCTTGCACTGGATAAATATAGCTAGACGGGACAACCAACAAAAGAGCATGTTGCTTCACATGGGGTTGATGAAACATGGAAAGGGGGGGGGATCCAGGGTGGGGACTATGTGTCTGTGTGTCAGGATTGTGTTTATTTGAGTGTGTGTGAGTGTGAGGGCGT
>NW_019471776.1:0-1828 GCF_002814215.2 Seriola lalandi dorsalis
GTATAGGATGCAGTAAGGGCGTACCAGAATAAAATATGTGTAAAAGCGAAAGCATAACAAACATGGATTGTGGCCTGGCATGAACCCTGCACATGAGGGCCAAATAAAAAACACAGACATCCTCTCAAAAACAGACAAACAACAATGCATTAGAAATGTTTTTGTTGGGATTTTGTTGCAATCCTGTTTTCTGCCCACACATAAGAGGAAACAGACAACAGACTGAGGTGCTGGCACTCCTCAGCTAAAAGTACAGGACCCAGCTAAGTGAGTTTGGTAAGTACCATGAGTGCGGCCACCCTTTCACCCACCCTTCAAATGAGCCAAACCTGCCTAATAACCATAAAGAAGACCTATTTTGCTGAATTTGCTAGCTATTTGCGTGCTCTCTTCCACAGGGACAGAACAGCAGACAGATTTCATGAAGTGGACACTCATTTACTTATTAGTGGCCAGTTGCATCTTGTTAGCGGGCATTCAGTAATAAGAGGGTAGTGTACGTATTCACTCACAAACATGAAAAATAGTAGCACACATTGGTTCAAAAAAGACGAGACAGCAGGGTATGGCAAATAGAGAACATTGATTCATTCATAAGGTGGGATCCCTATTTTCTGCGTTAATATCTTAGATCATTGTTAAACACAGAAAGCGTAGCAACACAAAGTGAAAATATACAAGACAAAAAACTAACAGGGTATCCCCCTGATTTTTACGGAGTGAGAGCGAGCTCTTGCCAACCAGTTAGCTCCAGCCTGCGTGTATTTGGAAGATTCCAGATGTGTATTTACAAATCTAACGTGCCCACTTACACATCCTGTTGATGTACCCCTGACACCCGCAGTGTCCCACGGTAAAGAGTCTACAACACAAATCAAAACTCACGGGTGCATCTGTTGTTGCCTTCTGGGTTCCTCATCCCAAAGTATCCCATGGGGCAGGAGGCGAGGCACACGCCTATCTGACGGATGTCATTGCGCTCCAGGAAGATGAAGAGCTTGGGCTTACATTTAATGCAGCCGTTATACTCAGAGCATCGGTCACAGCCTTTGGGGCAAGATGGTGGCCCCTCAGTACTAACTGGAGAAACACAAGGTAAACAGAAGGAAAGTAACAGTAAGCAACAGAACAGCACAGTGTATCATTACAGAAAAAAACATAAACAGTTTGCAGCCAGATATGAATTTTAATGAAGAAATAAAAAGGGCATTTGTCAATATTCTGTGTATGAGAACAACATCAGGCAACTGTAATATTATGCTGGCATGTCCGCTGATCCAGCCATAAACCTGCCAGCACTTTATCACTCCAACAAGCAGGGCTTAATGCTTGCAGCTTAATCTAACCGGGGGCCAGGCCAAACATCTTTGTTTGAACAGTTACTCACTGTTTACTTCAAACTGCTTGCCGGAGATCCTTAACAGATTTTCATTTGGAGAAACCCGGGTAATTGGGGCTGACAGTCAAGCAAGAGCCAGTCAAAATCAGGCAACTCACATCACACAGAGCCTCCGCTGAGATCAGTCAGAAATGATCTTTGGCATTGGAAAAGTGCAGTAGTGACGGACATGACCAAGAGACGAATACCGAATGTGCAAAGCCAGTGTTTTTTTCTATGGTGGTACCAACCAGCAACTATCCCGCTGTCCTAAGTCTGAAAATGCTCTGCAGATGCATTTACACTTCACCTCCTTGTAATCCCGAGCTCAGACATTAATCCAATTCCTTCATCTTCCAAAAAAGCAAAGCCGCGGTGCACACAACCAGTAATCTGAATCATTTCTAGGAAAAGTGAGTCAAAGTGCACATCCTTGTTCTAGGAGTCGTT
>NW_019471777.1:0-1828 GCF_002814215.2 Seriola lalandi dorsalis
GCAGTTAAGAAGCGCATTATTAGTAAATAAAACCAATGAAGTCATAGTCAAATCAGGTAATGCCATATTTATAGTATGCCAATCTAAACACGCCAAGAAGTATCCATATTAACAAGTCATTCAGTTCTGTACTGAGTCTGTTCTTCCATTTAAAACAAGTGAAAACATCTTGGCCAAAGTTGTTATGTGTTCAGTTCAGTTTCATGCATTTAGATTTTATGTTGTATTGAGCTATGCCTATATTGGCGTAATATATCAGAGCTTAGAGCTGTGTTTTATCAGTTAAATCAACTTAATTTATATCAGTCCTGAAGGAACTCACTAACCTACCTACAATAACAAAATGTGATTAAAAGATTCAATTATTATGCTTTACTATATACTATATAAAGGTTTAGCCCTGAAAGTGTGACACATTTCATTTCCAAAATATTTTTTTGTACATACTGGACATAGATGTAACTGTGGGGATGAAGGAGTATTTTTACACACTAATCTGCTAATTACATAATACTGTTCTGTTTACACTGACCTTCAAACAAAGGGCAGAAGTGCCTCCAGCACGTGATGCATCCCTGAGATGTGAACTGTCCCATGGCCGTCTCCAGGAGGAACATAGGGATACCACAGGCAAGCAGAAACAAGACATATGGAACCAGAAATGCACCTGAGAGAAGAATAATGAGCATGACAAACAAACCAAATCACTCTTTTCTGAGCGTTCATTTGAGTCACATCATTCATGTTGATAAATCTACTTTTTTTTTTTTGAAGGAAGAAAAACACATTCAATGAAAGAGGTTTTTTGATCACACGTAAAAATGCAAAATCTAAACACACTGTTAGCCCACATGGGTTCTTACAGTATTTGCAGTAGACACTGATTGTACTTTTAGCAGTCCTATTCATTCTAAAGAACCGAATCTTGTACATCTAGTCACAGATTGTGGCCTTGAAAAATATGAAACACTGATGTAATAATGCAGATTTTAGGGAGGCACAGCTTTAATGTCAAACCAGTTATTGATAATGTTTTTTTAATATATAAATGACTGACTATCCCAAGTTCCTAAACAATGGTCTCCTTTGTCCCATGAGCTGCATTTGATTACACGAAAACGAAATGTTCCTTTAACAAACAGAAGCTTATCATTTAAATCTTTGAAGGCGTCAAGGTTACTTTTCCACATTTGTTGGCATTACATTTCGATTAAGAGCAGTCGCTTGACTTTGTGCAGAATGATGTAAAAGCGGAAAATGACTTATTTTTCTAGATTTGGGATCCTGCTTACCTCCCCCATTTTTGTAGCACAAATAGGGGAACCTCCAGAGGTTTCCCAGGCCGACCAGGGTTCCTGCTACAGCCAGCAGGAACTCCAACTTGCTCGCCCATTGGCCGCGATCCAACAGCTGCGTCTTCGTCACCAGTCTGTTATCTTGACTGGGCATCTCGAGACTGTTTCCTTTGAGGAATTCCCTTGACATGTTCAGAGACAGAAAACTAAATTAATTACAAATATGATGAAATCTGACCTGAAATGTCCTTCCACCTCCTTCACTTCTTTAGGACAAGGTCTTTCAAACCTTTGGAGCTCTGAGTTGTGAACAGAGACAAAACTACTCAGCTGATTATTTGGCACTGCTCACAAGCTTTATTTATTTATTTGTTTGTTGAACTTTAAGCTTGTCGGATTATCAGGAATGGAAAGTTTTCACCGGCAGGTGTTTATCAGAAAGCTGCACTTATTGGAGCACATGCCAGAATTGAAGTGATGCATTTAGCAGCCTGGTGTAAAACAAAAAACACAGTGAGGTACTTACCCCTCCC
>NW_019471778.1:0-1828 GCF_002814215.2 Seriola lalandi dorsalis
GCAGTTAAGAAGCGCATTATTAGTAAATAAAACCAATGAAGTCATAGTCAAATCAGGTAATGCCATATTTATAGTATGCCAATCTAAACACGCCAAGAAGTATCCATATTAACAAGTCATTCAGTTCTGTACTGAGTCTGTTCTTCCATTTAAAACAAGTGAAAACATCTTGGCCAAAGTTGTTATGTGTTCAGTTCAGTTTCATGCATTTAGATTTTATGTTGTATTGAGCTATGCCTATATTGGCGTAATATATCAGAGCTTAGAGCTGTGTTTTATCAGTTAAATCAACTTAATTTATATCAGTCCTGAAGGAACTCACTAACCTACCTACAATAACAAAATGTGATTAAAAGATTCAATTATTATGCTTTACTATATACTATATAAAGGTTTAGCCCTGAAAGTGTGACACATTTCATTTCCAAAATATTTTTTTGTACATACTGGACATAGATGTAACTGTGGGGATGAAGGAGTATTTTTACACACTAATCTGCTAATTACATAATACTGTTCTGTTTACACTGACCTTCAAACAAAGGGCAGAAGTGCCTCCAGCACGTGATGCATCCCTGAGATGTGAACTGTCCCATGGCCGTCTCCAGGAGGAACATAGGGATACCACAGGCAAGCAGAAACAAGACATATGGAACCAGAAATGCACCTGAGAGAAGAATAATGAGCATGACAAACAAACCAAATCACTCTTTTCTGAGCGTTCATTTGAGTCACATCATTCATGTTGATAAATCTACTTTTTTTTTTTTGAAGGAAGAAAAACACATTCAATGAAAGAGGTTTTTTGATCACACGTAAAAATGCAAAATCTAAACACACTGTTAGCCCACATGGGTTCTTACAGTATTTGCAGTAGACACTGATTGTACTTTTAGCAGTCCTATTCATTCTAAAGAACCGAATCTTGTACATCTAGTCACAGATTGTGGCCTTGAAAAATATGAAACACTGATGTAATAATGCAGATTTTAGGGAGGCACAGCTTTAATGTCAAACCAGTTATTGATAATGTTTTTTTAATATATAAATGACTGACTATCCCAAGTTCCTAAACAATGGTCTCCTTTGTCCCATGAGCTGCATTTGATTACACGAAAACGAAATGTTCCTTTAACAAACAGAAGCTTATCATTTAAATCTTTGAAGGCGTCAAGGTTACTTTTCCACATTTGTTGGCATTACATTTCGATTAAGAGCAGTCGCTTGACTTTGTGCAGAATGATGTAAAAGCGGAAAATGACTTATTTTTCTAGATTTGGGATCCTGCTTACCTCCCCCATTTTTGTAGCACAAATAGGGGAACCTCCAGAGGTTTCCCAGGCCGACCAGGGTTCCTGCTACAGCCAGCAGGAACTCCAACTTGCTCGCCCATTGGCCGCGATCCAACAGCTGCGTCTTCGTCACCAGTCTGTTATCTTGACTGGGCATCTCGAGACTGTTTCCTTTGAGGAATTCCCTTGACATGTTCAGAGACAGAAAACTAAATTAATTACAAATATGATGAAATCTGACCTGAAATGTCCTTCCACCTCCTTCACTTCTTTAGGACAAGGTCTTTCAAACCTTTGGAGCTCTGAGTTGTGAACAGAGACAAAACTACTCAGCTGATTATTTGGCACTGCTCACAAGCTTTATTTATTTATTTGTTTGTTGAACTTTAAGCTTGTCGGATTATCAGGAATGGAAAGTTTTCATCGGCAGGTGTTTATCAGAAAGCTGCACTTATTGGAGCACATGCCAGAATTGAAGTGATGCATTTAGCAGCCTGGTGTAAAACAAAAAACACAGTGAGGTACTTACCCCTCCC
>NW_019471779.1:0-1827 GCF_002814215.2 Seriola lalandi dorsalis
TGAAAACAACAGTCAAACCACAGCAGGCCCCGTCAAACAAGCAGACACAGTGGTGGAGGTTGATGTAACAAGCTGCTTTATTGTGCAGGTGTGTATTCAGCCGAACCGTGACTGAACATGAAAAGCCCACAGCAAAGCCTGGTTATTGTTTTTCTTCCCAGGTGAATCCCCACAGATCTTCTGCATCTTTCAAACAAAACAATCCCAAATAGACGCTCGTATGGTAGAGAGCAAAGAGCTGCATAAACAACAATCCAATGTTGAGCGAAGACAAGGCTCAATTATTATTTATTTAGCGATGGAGAAGGGGCAGCATTGAGTAGAATCTCTCAGAATTAGGTGTAACAGGGTCCTGACATAACCGTTAAATGTGAATGAAATAGGATTTACTATTCTTACTGACTGGAAGCAGCAGCCAAGGCGACTTAAAACAATCTTACCCTTAGGTAAGCGTGCTTCCTGTGTTCTTGGAATCAGTTGACAAGTCTCTGACAAATTCTTTAAAGATGGTAATCTACTGATTTTACAGTTGAAGTTCAGTCTACTTGCCACAAGGAGTACCACACACCATAAGGACAGTCCCATAGGGAAAAGGAGCCCCTGATGGCCCCTCACATTAGCACATTTTGTAATGACAAATATGAACCCCCTTAAACCTCCCATAAAGACACTACACAGTGCACTGCTGCTGCCCCTTGATGATATATGCTGTAACTAGAGTCTGCCGACTGCCTGCATGTGAGGCGTTTAGGGGACATCTCCCCAGAATATAGGATCGCCACTCATACTCAGTCAGTGAAGACAGCTGTATAACGTCTTCTGTGGCTCTGGATACTTGAATCTTTCTACAGAAAGCAGTGGTACAAATTGGAAATGTGGGGTTTGAAAGTACCAGGGGGAGTACTGAGGCAGAAAGAGGGATCTAATGAAAGATGCTATCCATTTGCAACACGGTAAATGTAGGATGTACGCTTTTTTTTTTTTAGAGCTTGACTCATACTAGGGACCAAAAGTCAGGATATGTCAAACTCTGTTGTTTTGACTTTCATTATTCTTTTGTTTTTTATTCTGTCTCTTGTGAAGCCCACAACTTTATGTAAGTGTAATACTGAATCACTTAAGTACTTTCAAAACAGGTCAGACTTTAACCATAAAGCAAACCATGGATAACCAAGGACCTGAAACTGCAGAACAGCATTGCAAACAAGCCCAATACCTTCCGGGCAATATTGGACAGGTCTGACAACAGTTACATCAGAATCTGACAGACTGATAAGACTGCTGGTTTCCCACCTAGTCCTCCTTTCTCCTATCCAAAAACCACAGGAGAGAGGCAGGTAGTTTCCATCCTGCCTTACAAAACAGAAGGACACTGAAGGAATTTTCCACTCAGTTGTTGATCAAGCTGTTGCAACTATTTCAACTGTTGCTTGACACTAAACTAAATCCTTCAGGCAGAGAAACAACTGACACGCCAGTGCCAAAACCAAAAGAGTTCACATGCAAAGATCTTCAGTGATGGGCAAACTCATGATGCAAGACGCCTGTCTGCAGTGAGGGCAGCGTGGTTTGATGTGAAAGCAAAGCGAGTAGTAGAGCAGTCATTCTTTTATTAACTTTATCTTTACTTTTTATATAGAAAAACAAAACAGCACAATGTTACATTTTTTTTATACTTTTTCTGATCTTTCCCATTTTTCCTTGTAATTGCCGGGCAGGTTTAGCTATTTATTTTATGGTACAAATATTTTTTTAAGGACCTGAAAAACATATTTTCTCAATGAACTTCTTTATGTGAGAGCTTGGATCAGAATATAGGCATGACAG
>NW_019471780.1:0-1827 GCF_002814215.2 Seriola lalandi dorsalis
TACAAAAACAAGCACAAATTCTGCTTTCTGAAGTAATGAACTTTTGCATTTAGAAAAAAAAAGATACAAAAGAGTTCAGACACAAACCAGCAATCAATACACTTGTTTGAGTAGTGATAGAGTAGTGATAGTGCATGAAGGCAGTGACCTCACACTCTAGTGACACCTCTTAGAAAAACCCTAATTTGTTGGTGGTGACTTCCAGCTGTGTGTGACCAAACACAATGTGTCATATTTGACTCCTGACCTGTCACAGGAGCCTCGATGTCCAGCAGGTTCTTCTCTGAACGCAGGATGGCGGCACCCTCTCCTATGAGCCTCAGAGCCACCGCTTCCTCCACGCGGCCCTCCTTGGTTAGGTGAGCTTTCAGCACGTCCACTTTGGGCTTCCCGTCACTGTCAAACACCTCTTTAGCCGTCAGCCGGTGACTGGGGGGGAACGGGACAGCTGCAAGGGTTAGAAAAAAATAAAAAGAATCATTACGGGTGATATACTTTCGTAATATATTTACAGTGCTTTAATATACTTTTCAATGACAAAGGGCTTATGAGAATACACAGTTAATTCCACATCACTGAGCAAACGGCATTTAAGCTGTTTGATTACAAGGTACTTTGTACCTTCCAGGGGATCGACTCCCAGCAGGAGAGGGAGTTAGTGTTCACTCCCATGCTTCCCGCCCTCCCTCTGAGACAATTTACCAGATTGCTGCTATGATCTGTGAGTCATTCAATTTCCAATATTTATAACAGACCCACACAGTTTCTAGTTTGCTTGGCAACATTCATAGCAAAAGAGATTACACTTTGAAAATGAAGCAGAGAACTGAGATATCTTTTGTTTTATTAACATAAGAAGCCTTTCATATGAGGACAAAGTCTACATAACATGAGTATTATCTTGCAGGGTTTAATGTGTAACCATCTCTTTATTTAAACATGCTCTGTTTTATGTGCATGATCAGAAGAATAGAGACATAATATTCAGCCTGACTTGCATTTTTATTTATTTGCAGGTCACAATTATTTAAAGGAGTAAAATTATGAATATTTCTGAGTCTTGAAGGCATCATGGAAATTAGACCAAATACACAACATATCTCTTTAACTGTCGATTTACTATAATTAGTGGTTTATAAAAAGAGAGATTTTCACAGAAATTCCACATGCTAAAGTAATTTGGATACAACTGATGCATTCAAAAGCCTGAATCCTGTTTGCTTGCATTTTAATTTAAAACAGTAAACTTTCCAATCAAGCATGAAAATTAGATGGTGCACATTTTCTATGTAAATAGCCCAGTGAGTCTTTAGACAGACTTTAAATGAAAGGCATCTTCTTGTTAGCAAAGAGCAGAAACCCCACAATATAACTGTTTAAAATGGACCTCATGTCACTGCCATTTAGCAGCTGATCATCAAACACATAAAAACGAACTTTACGTTTTCAAATGAAACTCATTAAAAGGTACTTTTAATGGCCTCCACCTTAGCAAAAGCCTAGTGTGTTAATATTTCGTTTTTACAACCCCCTCATGAGCGTATCACTTACTGACAGAAAAGGTACAAAAAGGTCATAATTAAAGACCACATCCTGTGGACCTTTCAATTCAGCAGCTTCACGGACTTTAAAAAATAAGACACGCTCTTAATTAAGGTCCACTTGCAGACTTTGCACATAACACACGGGTGTGACTAATGTACTAAGCCAGTAGCAAATAGTGTTGAGTTGGTGTGTGTGTCTGTGTATGTGCGTTCACATCCATCCTCCCCAAAGGTGACATCAGTGGTAATTAGACCTGAACTTTATCTGTGTCACACTGTGCTT
>NW_019471781.1:0-1827 GCF_002814215.2 Seriola lalandi dorsalis
GCTTATTTTTCACTATGAAGCACTTTGATATAAATATACACTGCATCACACACACACACACACACACACACACGTCTAGGTCTCTTTAAGAAAGGACATTCCTCATTTTCATCGCTGGGGTCTCGCGGTGTCAGGTGATTACAAACCGGCTGTCAGCAATACCTTGACGGGCAGGGACGTCTCATTCATCATGGTGACAGGCACAAGACAGGGTCTCGGGGTCCGACACACACAGGCGAGGGAGAAGACAGTTATGAAAAATAATTGTCGATGTGACCTTCTCTCACACAATGACAAGATATTCAATCCCTCAAGGTGGGACAACCCAAAGCGATGGAGAATGTGGAGAAGAAGCTTTCCTTCCCTCACAGAGGAGACTTCAGAGACTTTAGTGAAATCACAAGCTAGAGAAAGAGAAAATGGGTACGGAGAGGTGAGAGGAAACGCCATTCAGAAGTCACAGGCTGTTAAATTGGCTGCAGATAGACTGCTATTTGTTTGCAGCTTTTTCTGCAGTGGGGTTCTCCTGGGTGAGAGGCATCGGCCCTCAGGGATTTACTCTCAGCTTAAGGTGGTTTTAAAACTCAAGTTACTGGCTGGTCACTTGGTAATAACGGCTTATCAGAAACAACAGACTCATAGATACGTGGCTTTGGATGGAGGATGACTTGGATGCTGACCCAGTCGAACATACACAGACGCTTCTCTATCTGAATGAACATACAGTGATTATACGGCACTATATTTTGCGGCTGAGGCTCTCGGAGAAGGACAAGCGCATTCAAATCTGTGACTAGTCAAAAGCTCAAAGGGAAACTGCAGCACACAACTTCTGCTTTCACTATTATTTATTGGCTGCAGTCAATTCAAAGTAATGATAAAAGAAAAGGAAAAAAAGCTGTGTGTTCCAGTTTCCTTCTGGGCTCAGCTGCTCATAGATTTGGATCTACATTCACACAGGCTTTTTGCAGGACGATTCCAGCTTGGCATGCTGGGTGTTTTTCAATCTGCTGCTCTGTTTTGCGGGTTTAGGGGACTGCAGGAGGATTTGAAGATTTAAATAGCAAAATTAGGTATCCAATATTTGAAAAATGTAACCCCCCCTCTCTGACAAAACACCCATTAACAAAGACCCATGAGGGATTTAGCTGCTCTAAGACTTTTGTGTACAAAATACTTCAGGAAAATAAGATGTTTTTCTCATTAATGGTTGCACGCGACATGTATACTGAAAGTAATGCAAAGACGACCGTCTCAGCTTTATCACAGCAAATACAGACAAGTTATTTCACATTACAACAGGGTTAGGTGAAGGACAGGTTACCATGGACACCAGCACCTCATTAGTTATCGTCTCCCTCTTCATTTGCATCTCCTGGTTGCAGTGCACATTTAAACCTGCTATGTTCAGCAAGATGTAGGTCCTCAGGTTAAGCTTCATAATTTTTACACATAGACAGTGTTTCTTGTCCGTGTACTGTCTGATGACTGTTCACTGCCTGTGTTCAGCAGTTTGATAAGAGGGGAACCAGCTGTTCTATGGGATCCTGAATCAACACAAGTTCAGTCCAGATCTTGAAGAAACGAACAAGCATGAAACTGATTTGTCGCTCAAATTCTCAGTTGACTTCAGTTACTTTGTCATGAGGTGTTGTAATCTACCTCACTTTACTTTGTATGTCCTCTTAAGCATTTTCCTGCATTTCCCAGAATACCCTCCTGAAAGAAGTTAACAGATTTGATATTATATTCAACAACTTCACCTCCCATTTAACTGTGACAACACACAAAACTTATTGGAGGTGTTGTTACTGACTCCTGACTGTA
>NW_019471782.1:0-1827 GCF_002814215.2 Seriola lalandi dorsalis
CCCCGATCACAATGACCGCCACATCTCCATCCCGGCCAAGCAACCAGCTCACATTCTTACTGTTGGCTGCAGGAAACAACACACATACACAAATGCAAACTATGAGTTAACAGGCTATTGAAACACTATGCGAACATTTGAAAGTGGTTCTGAATTCAAACATCAGTCACTCAATATTTTTGCAGAAAAGACATACTTAATCATAGCATTTAAAAAAATGTTTTAATTTGTGTCATTTTCAGTCATTGGCCAAACAATGCTCAGTTTTGTCAAATATTAGAAATTGTACTTTTTCTCACCTTCTCAGGATTTTGAAATACCAGTTATAGTTTGTAAACAACCATTTTCAAAATAATGTATTGATAAGTATTCCAGATCTCTGAGATAATCAGTTGTAGCTCTGGTCATTCTGAAGGGAAACTGTCAGCTCATCAGCATCTGATAAGTTGATGCTGCTTTTCAGATTCATAGATAGACAGGTAGCCAGGAGCAACAGCTGGTGCCCAAGCACCACTTCGCAAATGTATGAGACACCACCTTTGTATAGATGATATAAACAGAGTTGACAGGGAAAACCCCTGTCCTGCTGGCCTATCCCTGCAAACACACACACACACACACACACACACACACACACACACACACACACACACAGAAAAATATGTATGTATATACATGAAATAATCTTTTAATTCCCGCCTTAAACCCAGCCCAAATTCGTACCCTAAGAAATATCAATAAATGAGATCTTGTGTCACATGCTCTCTTGGCTTCTCATTTGTTAGGACATTGTCTTCATAAGCTTAGAAGCACAAAGGCACACACGCTCACACACATACAAACATGTTTCTGCCTTGTGACTTTGTTTGGGAGCACAGAGAAGCTACTTTATAGCGATAACCCAGCTGACGCAGGCTCAGAGGGTGAGAGCTTGTTGGGTGGGAAACAGAATAACATACTTTCATAGTGAACTGGTTTTGCCAGCCTGCCCTGTGGATCACATTCCAGCAGGGCATACCAGGAGGACTATGAAAAGAGAGCAGCCATCGCATATCTTGGTAAACAAGCTGATCACTTCACCACAAAAACACTATCAGGTGTAGGAGACAATTAGAAGACATCATGTTAATTGTGTTTGCATACGCCAAAGGTCCTACTATAAAAGACATCGTTAAAACACAATTTCAAAAGCAGCTTGAAGGAGTATGGTGCACTGCGTAAACAAAATGAACAGATAATGTTTCGAAAATGAGAGGAAATGGGTTTTCCATAGCTGAAGAACAAGACAAAGCTTACTTATCAAAAAAAGTTATATAAAAGTTAAAGAAACTCTACACTGAGCCATACAGTTTGTTTCTCTGCCTCATGTGAATGTCACCAGTCTGCTTACAACATAAACACATGCACACAAACACGTCAGGATATAGTTATATAGTACGTAAACACCAGTTACAATAAGGTCAGCCTAACCACAGGAAAAGTCCCATGATCAGACAAGGCTAAAGGCTGAGCTGTTAACAACAGCTGAGAGAGATGCTGGCTCATTCTATGCATAAAAACAAACTTAGCATGTGAGCTGTCCCACAAGGCCTTCCTGATAAAGTCAATTTTTTTTTGTTTTTCAAACACATACATTTCCTGCATGCTTCCTGTTTTGCCCCCTACTAATTGTTTGAAGGATTGAGTCCTGACTCACTTCCTATTTTTACACAGAAACACTAACTATCCACCATTTCCTCTGCACTACAGATGCATTGCCTGTGTGGAGAACAGTTGGGACCATGTGATCACAGCCTGCAGTCTCCATCCAGCCTCCTAAGGACAGCT
>NW_019471783.1:0-1827 GCF_002814215.2 Seriola lalandi dorsalis
TCGATTCTGCCAGGGGACACAGCGGTCTCATCCTCAATGTCTCCGCTCTGGCCATCCTCCATCAAGGGTCGCACTTTTGACACGGGGGGCTTAGCAGAGTGGCTGCCCTGTTCTTTTCCATGCACTTTGGCAAACATAGACACCCCCCTACACAGAGATAAGTCAGTACAGCGTTAGAGGATAGAGTTAAATACACAATTTAATCCTCTAAAGTATGTCAAAGGAGTAGTCTGACATTTTGGGAAATGTGCTTATTTGTTTACTTGCAGAGACCTGGAGATGAGAAGATCAATACCATTCTCATGTCTGTATGCTAAATATGAAGCTACATCCAGCATCCGATTAGCTTAGCACAAAGACTGGAAACAGGAAATAGTTCAACTTATTAACCTCTGTGAACCACCAAATTAGTTTTTACATACAAAATATAATATATATGAGCATTTGTACAGAGTCATGCTAGCTGTTGCCAGTCTTTGTGCTATGCTGAGCCTAATGGCTGCTGGCCTGGTTGAAGCCAGCAACATATATAAGAGTGGCATTTTATTATTATTATTATATCATTTTATTAAAGTAAGAGTTAGATGAAAAGACCAGCACCTCTACACCTAATTAGTTAACGCATTACATCTTGTTGTTTGACTGTTCATGTATTGGAAAATCTCTTCAGAAGCAGTTGCCAGGCAACCAGCAGACTAGTAGCTAGTGCTAGTAGGTGGATTATGTTACCTTCGAACAGAGCCAGGACACATGGACAAATGTCCATGTTTCCAGTCTTTAAGCCAAGCTAATAAACTGGCTGCTGGCAGTAACGTCGTATTCACTGTAGTGCAGAAAGACATGAAAGTGGTATTGATTTTCTCATTTATTTCTTGGCAGGAACATGAATAATCAAATTTCCAGAAAATGTTGAAGTATTCCTTCAATTAAATAACGTTTTACAGTAGCAAATTCCATACACTCCTGTGGTCTTTCACCCTACAATGTAAATACAGGATCGAAGGATAAAAAATGATGTTCTCACACACACAAAATTACCATAAGAGACTTAACAATGTCATTTCAAACTGACAGCTTGGCTGGATCCATACGGTACACAGATGGTTTAGCAGAGCAGTGTGCGTGAGTCCACATGGGTTTGTAATTATAGCTATGAGTCCGCACTGGTCTGAAGTGGTAAGCAGTACCTGTTATTATGTCCTCTGGCCAGGAAGCGTGAAGACATACTGAGCCTTGGGACTCTGCTCTGCTCAGCTGTGGACAGACATCAGGCATTAGAAAAAAACATCAAGGAAAATGGAGACAGTGGCAAAGAGAGAAGAAAAACACTCAGTGACACAGAGAGAAAAAGAAAGAGAAACTAACAGTAGGCCTACGAGAGAGAAAAACCACCAGACTAATCAATATTGTGTGTGTGTGTGTGTGTGTGTGTGTGTGTGTGTGTGTGTGTGTGTGTGTGTGTGTGTGTGAATTGGAAGTGTGTGTGTGTTTGCCCTGTGTTACCTGTGCTGCAGCTCTCTGCCAGCGTCTCAAAGTTCTGCTTGAGGAAATCCTCTTGACTGCGGTCAGTGGTATCAGTCACTGTCCTCAAAGCCTCGTCCATACTCGTCACTTCTGTCTTTTGCTCCTCTTCCTCTCGCTCTTCATTCTCCTCATCAGAGCTGTCCTGGCTCAGAGACTCCACATCTGCAGAATCTGAAAGCAAAAGAAAGAACAAGTACAGCTGAGAGAAAGAAAAACCCTTTCCAAACCCCTATTGACCTTGATACATCTACTGCATAGAACAGGTAGATACCAGATAATCCTTAACAAATGACCAGTCAGAAC
>NW_019471784.1:0-1070 GCF_002814215.2 Seriola lalandi dorsalis
AAATACCAAATCTTACTGACTTTCAGATGTAGTACATGCAACATGAACTCGTGGGTAGTGTTTTAGTGGCGAAAATAGGGGAATAAATAAAAAAAATAGGCAGAAAGTAAACACTGTTAGGATAACCTACCCAGATTAACTAAACGATAAGAACTGCTAATTTATTACCAGTATTACTACATATAGTTTAGGAGTCAGCTTCCTTGACTCCTTCTTTGACTGATGTTACATGTGTCATTTTTCTATTTAACTCCGTTCTAGGAAGTCAATGTTGGTTAGAGTGAAAAGGCAAAGAAAAAACTTTTGACAGTTAATTGCTTTTCTCGTAGACTACTTTAAACTTCTTCAGTCCACGGACTAAATCAACGTAACTTTGCCAAATTAGCTTAAAGTTTCAATGAAACTGGTAAACGTGCTAAGTTAGCTAACGGATTGTTTCTACTTCCTGTCCAGTCTGACCTGTTCCGATGAAGCCGACAACAAGGGTTTATTCCATTCATGTAACCGACGGATAAATTACTTTTCCACAGCACTGCCATGTGAAAAATAACACTCATAGTCCCTTTAATCCATGTCAATAACTGACAACTCCACCAACCATGGGCTAGCAGAGATGCTATGGCTGCAGCCTGATGACGGCAACGTTCAGCAACAACAGCTCAATCCATTGAGTTACTGACATGGGGGTAAGTTATGAAGTTATGAAAGACATAATTTGTCTGTTTTGTTTGTTTATTTAATGAATATAACTTGGGTTTGTTCTATACGATGAAAATTGATTAACAAATTATCAAGGTCATAACCCCATCTGTCAGAAATTTGATATTAAATTACATTCCGGTGCCCCCATCCCCCTAAATAAAGATCAAAGTAGACTGTTCTCCAGACTCTGCAGAATAAATTTGATAAGACAAAATACAATAACACTCCTAGTACGTCACTTATTTAAGCAAAGTTTAAATTGCTGCAGTGTTTAAAGTTACACACTAAATAATGACAGTGTCAAAGTTTCATCTAACCTGAATGTATGAATGGAGCACTAGACACCCAGAGGAGGAGGGTGCACTCAG
>NW_019471785.1:0-1068 GCF_002814215.2 Seriola lalandi dorsalis
CAACATACAATACAAACGCTGTTCCAATTGGCATCGGTAAATAGCAACTATTGCTCGTTAGCATCAGATCATTCCTAGTTAATTATTCTTCGGTCTCTCAGTGGCTGCACTTGCCAAGTTTCAGTAGAGTAACTCCCATCTCAATGTTGGTTCTCACAGATAAAATGAGCTTGTGAACATTCCTCTACATGTGCTGACTAGAAAACCTGAAATGTCACCTGTCTTATCATGCAAGATCAAATACAATCCTGTTCCAGATGTGTAGTTGCCACTGCCTTTAAGGAAAGGTGAAAAGCGTTCATTACATAATCTGCTAAAAAGTATTTTTTTGTTATGACCTTTTCTGAAAAGGTTAAGAATGTAACAGGTGAGGCCCTAATTTGACACTTTATTGTGCTTCTCATGTAGGTCCCGTATGTGCATTAAAGCATGCATATAAATGTTTGTAATGTGCTTCAAGTGGTGGACACATAATTCATTAGTGTTACAGTGCAGAGTTCTTGCAGAACAGTCTAACAAAGCTTCTGTGTAAGATGAGGTAGCCATGAGATTACTTCTGCATTGTAGGTGTGTGGTTGGGGAGGTTTGTAATTTGTCTTACTTTCCCCACTGTTTCTGATCACCTGATCCATGTCAAAACTGAAAGTTGAATAGGTTGAGATTGTTAGATTACCGTCATCTCTCGCTATCATGTGTTAAAATAGGCCTAGTTCCCCCTTTAGCTTTGAAAGCACTGAGAGCAAAGCTCAAAATGCTCAGTGATAGCCACTGTTTCAGCGAGTGCCCTGATACGTAATTTGTTTACATTGATAGTTATAATAGAATATAATAGTTAAGAATATAATAGAAAGCCAGCCCCAAGGGTCTGGAGCAGCCCTGTATTTCTGTACGACAACAATACAAAACCAAACAAAACACGTCCCATCTACCCAGTACTCTGCACCCGTATCACTGGACTATAACAAAACAAACAAACCAAACACCTTCCACCTCCCAAGTGCTGTAGGCCGACTCCCCAATGCTCACACACGCGTGCGTGCGTGTGTGTGTGTGTGTGTGTGTGTGTGT
>NW_019471786.1:0-1826 GCF_002814215.2 Seriola lalandi dorsalis
TGGTCTTTCTGCATGTTAAAAAAAAAATATATATATATATATATTGTTCATCCACTTCTTACATTGCACCAGACATAGTCTAGTTTAATGTGCATAAAATAACCCTTCTAGGTTTTCTAGGAAAATAGGAACATTTGAGGTTACCTGTGATATTGTGCCAGTTGTTATTATTACTCTCAAACAAACTGGCAGCAACTCCAGCCAGGAGATCTACTTTTCTGTTATTGTTGCACTGCCCAGTAATGCTCTTTGGAAGTCGGGGCGTAAATTGCTCTACAATTGACTGCTATTTTCAAATAGGTGCTATTATTCCAGCTTAGGGGGTGACTATGCCAAAGCTGTTCTGTGACCGTGTTTACACCACAGGATTAGGGTTTACTCTGAGTCCAGCTCCATCCACTCTGTGGCTAATCCTCTGGCGAGCAGAGCAGCCAGTGCTGCTGGGTTGTGCTTTTAGTTGCACTCACAACAGCGGCTGACTTTTTAGAGTCTGGCTTTGTTTGCCTGGCTAAAGAGTGTTGCATAGAAACACGTGAGAGTGTAAAGTTAGTCAGATGCATGGATTTAATGAAGTTACCTCATGTTTTTTTCTGATGATTTGTTACCAGACAATACAGAGGCAACGAGGGACAGATGAGGGAACTTCAGGACCAGCTTGAGGCCGAACAGTATTTTTCTGTAAGTACAAGTCTCTCAGTCCCCCACTGCCTTTGCCCACTTTATTCAGTGTAAATGCTGTGGTCTAAATGAACCTGTCTGTCCTCCCTCAGACGCTTTACAAAACTCAGGTCAAGGAGCTAAAAGAGGAGATTGAGGAAAGGAACCGGCAGGTACAAGAGGCTAATAAAAAGGTGCATGAGTTGTGCAGTGAAAGGTAAGAAACTGAATTCTCTTCATGCACACTGCAGCCATGCGACTAATAGATTTAACCATCCAAATATTCATAATTGACCAGCTAATGTTTTAATGCTCTGTTGTTTGTTTAAATTTTTGTTGTTGTCTGATGTCCGACGACGAGGATTTTATTTAACTAACGTATAAAATTTGTTTCGTCCTGGACAAAGGGACTCCCTGTCTGCCCAGCTTGATCTGACGGTGACCAAGGCCGAGTCAGAGCAGCTTGCTCGGGCGCTTCAGGAGGAACAGTACTTTGAGCTCAGCCAGGAGAACAAGAAGGCGGTGACTAGACATAAGCAGGAGATCGGGGAAAAGGAGGCTACCATTGCACGAGTGAGGAAAACCTTAAGTGTCTCTCCAACTTATTATGCCCCTCCACCATGACAACGTTTTGCAGATACAAGATACAATATTAATCAGTTTTTTAATCAGGAAAATAAATAAATTTCACATTTCTGTGCAGCTTGAAGAATCCAATAAAACTCTGACCAAAGATGTGGAGAACCTCAGCAAAGAGAAGTCTGATTTGAATGAGAAGCTTCATATTCAGGATGAAGGTACCACACCTTTGTTGGCCTTTATGTTTCCCTGCTATATTGTAACTCTGCTATTGTACGAGCTTGACTGTCTTTTCCTTGACAGAGTATGCAGCTCAGAAGGAGGAGATTGCAAATACAATCAAGGCCACCTATGAGAAGGTCCTCAACACTGAGCGCACACTGAAGACTCAGGTAAAGATGGACCTTTTCAGTCCAGACGGTGAACACTGGTAATGCATGTGAGGAATGGTGGCTGATCTATCTCCCTCGATCTGTCAGGCGGTGAACAAGCTGGCAGAGATCATGAACCGCAAGGACATGAAGCTGGACCAGAAGAAGAAGGGCAGCACTGCCGATCTCCGGAAGAAGGAGAAGGAGAACCGCAAGCTT
>NW_019471787.1:0-5874 GCF_002814215.2 Seriola lalandi dorsalis
ATTGTTTTATGTTATCTAAAACTAAAGCCATAGAATCTAATAATACATAAGCCCATAATGTATTTAATTTTAAACCACTACATCTAGAAGGTGATTGCAAATGACTGACAATAAATAATCACAAAAACCACAATTTGAAAGGAGCCTAATAAATCTATCAGATTAAATCTCATGGATTAACTAAAACTAAAACCAGGCTTTTCTCATCAGAGTCAAGTCACTGAGTGTGAGTGAAGTGGGCTGGTAACCGGAGTGTAAGCAGCTGTGTAGTGTCCAGTTTTATATGACCGCACCAACCAATCAGATATAAATAAACTTTGATTATTTGAATGTGGTATGTTTATGGTTGGTCAAACAGACAAGGACAAAATTAAGTATTTTTTTCTTTAATTTTGTTCACTGTGTTTCACTTAAGTGAGATATGACAACTATGGATTGCCATGAAGTTTGGTTTCATCTAGGGCCATCAACAGGTTGAAAACTCTCAGCACTACTTTGTGTTTACTGAAAATCAGCAAATGGTTACATGCTAAGTTGAGATAGTGAAAATGTTAAACATCATATCTGGTAAACATCAGCATGTTAGCATACTGGCTTTAGCATATAGCTCAGTTATACATAAGTAGAGACCCACACAGCCGCTAGCATGCTGAAGACTTTATCTACTTTATCTACAAATTAAACTAGGCCCAAAGACAGCAATAGCAGATAAACATTATCTGATGCAGTGTTTATCGGAGCAATAAAGAGTAATATTATATCACAGTAGTTTTACTTTCATTTATTGAAAGATCAGTGACTAGAGATTATGCCATTATCAGCTGTTAAAGTTTCTGATCAGTTTATTTTCAGTTACACATTGAGATTTTAACATTGGTTTATCCTCCCTGCAGCTGACACCTAGACAGGAACCCTGCTTTTAAATTTAAAAGCACACAATGAGCTCATTATTTAAAAACATATATTTTATTGTCTTGGTATTGGTTAAATGAATTGTAAAGTAATTCTGGTGGGAAAGTAATGCATTGATGCATTCATTAAGATATCATGTAAAAATGATTGATAAGTTGTGCTCTAAATCTGAACAGATGAGGATATGAATCAAACTTGACTGGCGACATGAAGGTAGATGTGCTCTCTGTCTTCCACACCTGTCCTCTCCTGTCACTCAGCCATGAGACGGCTGGCAGAGGGAACCCCTGCCCTTGCCTGCAGCATCACACAAGATTAAAGGGATGGACAGACAGAGAAACTGAAAGTCATGCTCAACAAATCCTCCCACACAGTCTGCAGCAACAACAAAAAGCCCTCTCAGAGGGACTGGAAGCTGCACAGTACAACTACAGTCTGATATGGTGGCTACTGAGCAAACCCCACTGGGGCAGTTTTAGGTTCAGTGACTTGCTCATGCCCTAACTCATGTTTATCTGATGAGCTTATGTACATATAATACAACCCTACATGTACTTACATGACGCTTGTCTAACGGTCTAATGTTTGTATCACTGCTAAACATTCATTTCAGTTGATCATCTTCTTCAATCAGGACTTGAAATTCCTTGGTTGATGTAACTCAGTGATTAAGGGACCAATTATTTAAAGTAAACCTTGTGTCACTTGTTGCTCTTGCAGGAGAAGTTGATTTGAGGCGTGATGAAGGCTTGAGAGAAAAGGAAAGTGCTTTTAAAATGAAGAGATGACTGCACCAATCAGGGTGTGCTCAAAGACAGAGGGTGTGGGCAAGGGAATGATGATGTCAGTGTTTGACAGATGAAACATCAGACAGCCTCTCTGTTTGCATAAAAAACTCCAGAGGCTTCCTTTCGCTGGTCATTGTTCAGCAGATCCATGGATCGAGCACAGCAGATCAGCAACGCTCAGGAAACGGACACCGCTGTCAAGGAGACCAGGTACTAAGTGTTTGTTTTTTTTATTTAAATTAAACTGATAATTTGGTCTATGCGTGGATTACATATCTTACACCTCTACTGACTCATGAATTTAGTGTTTCCTTGTCACAAATGTCTTTATGATTTATTGATTTAACCAAAACTCGTCACATTTTCAGTCAGATTTTTGTGGTTGAATTAATTTTTTATTAATAAGGGGAAATATAAAGCATATACAGTTATGCAAAATTAAATAATAATAAGATATTACCATATTAGTGAACGTACTGCTAATATATGTGTTTTTTGTTTTGTTACAGGCTATTATCTTCAGATGCTTAATCTTCTAAATAATCAAAGCAGCCCTCTGTAACCCTCTTCAAGAGATGTTTTGCGTCCTAATGTAATTTTAGAGCCAGATGTATCCCTGTGAATTTGAACCAACAGTGTTTCATATAGTCAGTGCATTCAAGTGATGCATGCAAAACATAGTGTGAGTCTGTGACTTGGCAGCGCTGGCAGAAGCAGTGCATGTTGTTGCAGTGGTGTATCTGTGCTGCTGCTGTGCTCATGGCTCAGAGGAGGGCTGCCGGTGGCTGCTGCTGCCCCAGGGTGCCCATGAATGAAGACAACGCCCGTTTCTGCCTTCTGGCTGGGCTCATCTTACTCTACTTATTATGTGGGGCTGCCATCTTCTCAGCCCTGGAGCACCCCTTTGAGCTGCGTGCCCGACGCCTCTGGAAACAACAGCTGGACAACTTCACCCAGCGGTATAGGGTCAACCTGGGTGCCCTACATACTCTGCTGAGACAGTACGAGGAGGCGAATGGAGCTGGGATCAGAGTGGATGCGCTGAGGCCCCGATGGGACTTTTCTGGAGCTTTCTACTTTGTGGGCACTGTGGTCTCTACTATTGGTAAGTGTTCACCTTTACAAAGTTTTATACAACTTCTTCTCAGATTCTTCTTCAGAAGTTCTTCCATATTGCTTATGAAATACTAAGTCCAAAACAGTACTGTTTACGAACCATGACCTTTGAACCTTTTATTTTGTATGTCTTCTCAAGGATTTGGCATGACCACACCAGCGACCATCGCTGGAAAAATATTCTTGATCTTCTACGGTCTCATTGGCTGTGCTGCCACCATCCTCTTCTTTAACCTCTTCCTGGAGAGGATCATCACGATGCTAGCTTACATCATGCGCTGGTGTCATGAACGTCGGCTGAGGTGTGGTGGGGTTGGGGTGATGTCGAGCAGGGAGGAGACATCGGGCGAGGAGGACAGCCTGGAAGGCTGGAAACCATCAGTCTATTATGTTATGCTGATCCTGGGAATAGCATCTATCGTGATCGCCTGCAGTGCCTCCACCCTGTACTGCACCATGGAGAACTGGAGTTACGTGGACTCCCTCTACTTCTGCTTTGTGGCCTTCAGCACCATTGGCTTCGGGGACTTGGTGAGCAGTCAGAGACAGCAGTATGAGTCCCAGGAAGCCTACCGGCTCGGGAACTGCCTTTTCATTTTAATGGGAGTATGTTGTATCTACTCACTTTTCAATGTCATTTCTATTGTCATAAAGCAAACTCTCAACTGGATTCTGGGTAAGCTGGTCTGCTCGGGGCAGCATCAGCTCTGCTCTTGCTGTGCACCTGGCTGCTGGGGGCTCTGCTGCCCCTGCCTCCAAAACAAAAATCACAACCAGAGGCGCCTGCCTGCACACATCAGGCAAAAATGCTTAAAACGCAACACGGTGCAGCCGATCTCATCCCACTGCCCTGCAGGAAGACACGGCTACACAGACGGCTCAGTGGAGACAGTGTGTGACAGTGAGACGGAGGCAGGTGCAGTGGCTGATGGGGTATACGTGGGCCGTCGTCTGTCAGGAGAGATGATCTCTGTCAATGAATTCATGGTGTCCAATAAGGTGTCTCTGGCACTGCTGCAGAAGCAGCTGAGCGAAACAGCTCATCAGGGCCCACGGCAGAGCTACGGCCATCAAAATGGATTCTCTGGTGGAGTAGGGGCCTTGGCCATTATGAATAATCGCCTACAAGAAACCAGTGTGGATAGATAGCACCACATTGTATAACACACTAAGATTTTATTTGTGTGTACATTGTTTTAGGGTCTTTATATTAGAGCCCTAATCCAACCTGTTTCATAACTGAGTGATCTCAAGAAAGTCAATAATTTGCCCTCTCAGCACGACACAACAAAGAGATAGATGGAATCATTTTCCTCTAATTAGCCTCTGTTTAGAGTCTCTCTGAGTAATGTCAGTGGAAGTCTATGCAGATAATAGCAGACCTCCAGCATGGATGCTGGACACCAAATAATTGTTCACATTTTGTTCTGTGAGGAGAAAGATGAATACAGTTTATAGAATTCAGCATCACTGTGAAGAGGGGTCTGATTTCCTGAAGTGATTGGCTCATACAAACGCAATCAGATGAAAGAAGCAGTGAAGGACCACTCAAAGGGGACTGCTGATTTAAGAGTGCTGCACATGTCACCCGTCCTTCTCTACAAATATGGTTGTATGTGAGGTAGCAGTCAGTATTAGTGAACATACAGACATAGCCACACTATCTACAGTCTCCTCTAAGGTAACAGACATCTGCATATATAAAACATTTGAATTGTGATTAGTTTTTCAACAGAGCTTCTCAAACCCACTACAGGAGCTCGGAGAAAGAGACATTTTAATTTGTTGATTGCACAGAAGTAGCCCACCTTTTTTTCATCAGCCCATGTCATTGAAATTCACAGTAATCATGAAAGAGCACTGAGATCCAGAGTTTTCAATGGAGCACATCTAATCAAATGTGGCCTGTAGAGGACGTCCTTATGTCAATAAGTGCTGTACAGATAGCCATAGGATCACAGGAACCGAACGGTGAGCAAGATTCGGTCTCTCATTGGCCAGCTGGAGGAGATCCTTTACTATGCAAGAAAACCCATTTAATCCATCCTGTGTCATCCTGTATCATCTATAAGGCAGATTTTCATCAGTGCTTTGGATGAGTGTGTGGAGAAAAGCTTCCTCCTTAGAGATCTCACAGGAACCAAAATCATCCATTTTCGCTGTAGTGATCACGCTTAATGAATTGTCTTGACTGTTTCTGATTTCAAAGCAATGAGGAATATAGTTCTTTAGTGGGTTATCGTGGGTAAAAACAAAGCAAGTTGTCAGTCAAATATTCTTTATTTAGATTTAAAACAATCATGACCTTAACATGTAATGTCTATACACGGAATTACTCACTGAAATAATTTAATAATGCAGTATGATGCAGATAAAATGACCCATCTCTTATGCTGTTTGCTTTATCAACTCTTAAAAAGCACAGAACATGTCATCCAATTTATGGAAAAAATACATTTCATATACTCTGTATTGAAGAATGTGTTTAGTAATATGGTTTAATATATGGAAAGAATCACACAAAATGTGTACATGTAGAATTTATTTATGTAAAATACATTTTGATTGGTCAGTAAATATAGATCTTAGTTTATTTGGATACTTTTATTCCATTTCTGGTCATCAAACTGCAACATGCTCTTCTGTTAATAATCTAACTTTTATTTCAACAAAGAACTAATTTTCCAAACAACACTCCAGCAGAGTGGATTTTACTCTATATGTTTAAAACAACAAAAACAACAAAAACAACAACAACAAAAACAACAACAACAACAACAAAAACAAAAAGTTGTAAAAGTAAACACCTCTTCAAAAATTTTTTAGATAATCTGTGAAATTTATTTTTTCTTGATGAGTGTGTGTGTGTGTACGTATTGAGACTTACTTAGCAGAATAAAATACTTAATCAATGTTTATTTGCCTGTCACTTCCAACCATGAGAGAAAAATATATATTTGTGCACTCCCATCAGCCACCAGCTATTAGCATTTCCTGTTGTAACAAATACAGTGTTTCACAATTTGTTTTTCCTGAAGATGAAAGGCAAATGGAAAAT
>NW_019471788.1:0-1826 GCF_002814215.2 Seriola lalandi dorsalis
ATGCATAACTTTCAGTTCATGTTGTTGAGATTATAGTGTAAAGAAAATGCAGAAGTTTTATGTGCTTGACCACAATGTTTTAAGTATCAAATTTCTGTGGAATCCAGTAGTTTGACACCTCTGCAGACTTGTTTTTGGATGGGTTTTATTATCTATTTTCTATTCCCCACTAGCACGATTGAGATGGCTGTTCATACACTTTGCATGAATGTACCAATGTATTTGATTTGGATAAGCTGGGGGTGTAGTGGCTTGGATGTTTAAGCCTTTCTTCATCCAACATCTTGTAGACATTGTGAAAATATATAATTTTACCCCATGTTCTGACAATCCATATATAAGGACGAAGGTCTGATGAGACCTTCGTCCTTATGAGAAGCTAAAAAATTGAAGATTCTCAGAAGGAAATTAAACTTGTTTGGGTTTAAAATGTGTCTGAACTTCTTCTCTTTTTGTGTGTTTTGTAGATCAATGAGCTGGTGGATGCAAGGGACTTGAATATGGGAGCGTGGTTTGAGGCCCAGATTGTGAATGTTACGAAGACGACACAGACGCCTAAAGAGGAGGCTGCAGAGGCACAGCCAGCAGAGGAAGAGATACTGTACCATGTTAAATATGAAGAGTAAGATTCCTTTTTCTGTCACTTCTCTTAATCATGCTCAACATTGAACTAAAATATAACTACATGTGTATGTAGCACCAACGGTTGAAGCTTCAGATTTTCTGTGGTATCTCTTTGCCCCCTATGAAAGGTGCTGTTGTGTTGGTGACTTTGCAAGTGTGTTAATGTTGGTGGGAACATCCATCTGAGTGGTGTAGCTGTTCCCCACCATGCAAACATACTTGGGAGCTCTGTGTAGGAAGCACCTGTGGTGGTATGTGGCTTGTCTCTGAACTGCAAACTGATATGGTGTAACATTTACGGTCACAGCTACCCAGAGAATGGTGTGAATCAGTTGCTGTCCAAGGATGTTCGTCCGCGGGCCCGTACGGTGTACCAGTGGCACCAGCTTGAGCCAGGAATGGTTGTTATGGTCAACTACAACCCAGACGAGCCCAAGGAGCGTGGCTACTGGTATGACGCAGAGATCCAGAAGAAGAGGGAAACGCGTTCTCTGCGAGAAATCTATGCCAAGATTATCCTTGGGTAAGGGCACTGTTCCATGTGTGGTGGAGTTGTAACACTAAGTAGGGTGAATTACTACAAGTCTAATATCTGCTCATCTAGCTGTGGTGGCAAGCGAATATTTATGTCTGTATCTCAAAGTTCGTTTGGATATTTGGCTGCCACAGTAGCAGGTGGGGAGAAGTTGATTTCCTGCTGTGGTGTCAAAGTATATTGTAGAATATATTCTGCGCTGCTAACATTTTAAGAAGTTGGAGTATAAACCACTGTTGTATTATATCTGGATTTGGAACTCACAATATTATCTTCCTTTCCTTTACCTTTCTGCATAGTTATCTATAAGTTTCTAAGTCACTGAGATTCATGTTTTTGCCGTTAGATTTTTTCAAGTTATTCATACAGTATGTATTGTAAGATGGAGATTATACTACTATATTGCTTCTATGCAGGTTACATTGACTCTTGATTCTTTGTTTGCAGCGATGCTGGTGACTCTCTTAATGACTGCCGGATCGTGTTCCTGACTGAAATCTACAAAATTGAGGAAGCCGGCTCTCTGAGTGAAACCCCACCTGGATCAGAGAGTCCACTAAAAAGTAGGTTTAAGTTTGTTATTTTGTTGTTGTTTAAATTGTAAAGTACAATTTTAAACTGATTAATTTTGACCTGTGAATAATCAGGATTTTGATTTTGACTATGA
>NW_019471789.1:0-1826 GCF_002814215.2 Seriola lalandi dorsalis
TGTGTAGAAATTTGCAGTTGTCTGGTTTTCTGCCACTTGACCACTAGATGGAGTAGTAGAGCCTGAATTGTCAAATAGCAAAACTAGAAACGCCTGTGAATGCCGTCCTGTCCCTTATGAATTGAATGATAGCCCACAAATATCACAGCAAAAAATATATGTCCCGAATGTAAAATTGTAGTCATACATCATGAGCTTAAAATACCATTACTGAAAAGCAAGGTGACCATAAACCCAGTGTTGAATAGCTCAGACACTTCAATCCCCCGGAGAAATATTAAAATGACTTTTCTCTGTGTATGTAGGGTAAACAAGGTATTTTAATAACCAGGCATGGTATTTGTTAACAGGGAAACTCCAAATGTACACTGTGTTTTTATGGTTGACAATAAACTAAATGAAAAATATGTAAATCACATGAATGCAAAAAAAATGTCTTTACAAAGGGTGTAATCTGGTGCATGAAAGAACTGTCTTAAGTCACTGGAGCAAAAACAACACCAAACACTATTTGCCTCAGTGCCTATTAATTAGTTTTCTGAAATCTAATGTGCAAATGTAAGTATGCACAATAAATATATATGCACACTGCTGCTACACATGCATGCTGTGTATAAATAGTGAAGGCGCCCTGGTTAGGTGGCATTTTTCTTGGGAGAGAGTTCATGTTAACGTGTTAGTGACGATGACGGTGATGACTGCTGATAGATGATTTTTGCTCAGGCTGTCATTAGCAAATGTAAACACCCAAGAGCGTGTTGAAAAGGATGTGTTAAAAATAGCCTAATTAGAGTTATTCTGATAGCCGAGTGGTGAATATGCCCGACTCCCACACAGTGTTCTTCCACAAAAGGAGAGCACAAATGACACTTGTGAAGATCTGATGTGGGCTCCTCTTGAAATCGCTCTCCAGATAAAAAACATGCCATTTGTTGCATCAATCTCATGAGGTCTCAGGAGAGGTGTGCTGAATGTAAAAGTCATACAGTTGTAATAAATGAGGTTATATAGTTCCAGAGGTCCAGATGATTTATTGCATTTGGAGTCCATTAATTATTCCTATATCAGAAATTCCTCCCCACACCAAAATTAAATCCCTCCTATGCTTTGTATCCCAATTATTTCAGGGGTCTATTTGTTGTTGTTGCAGGACTTGAAATACCAAATTCGACTGTGTTTCTTGCAGGGAACCAGATATTTCTGGAGTGAGGAGTCATTACCATTGGAGCAGCCCTTGTTACTGAATCCTGTGTTATTAGTCAGCTTGTCTGCCATTCTCTAGACTCCTCCACAGTCTCAGAAATTATTTAAATCTCACAACTTGCCCATGGTGCCGGGACCCAATGCTACAGTGCAGCAGCAGCAGCAGCAACAGCAGCTAATTTGCGCAGACTGCATTCATCTGAGAGAAACTGTTGCTCTGGATTAAGAGGCATTGTTGTTGTTGCTGCTGCAGCTGCACCCGCTGCAGAGGGTCATCAAAGCAAAGTCACATGTGGAGTGTTGTGGCTGAAGACAATATGGGCTGATGCTGCTCTGGGCGGGACATTATTTTAGTTAATCAGACAACAGCGCTGAGGGTGACCCAGGATGACACCTCGGGATCAGACAGGCAGGGCCGGGAGGAGATACGGCTGCCAGGCACAGGGAATGGATCATCCAAGAGTGGAGAGGATGCTCCAAAATATAAACAGACAGCATCATTTATCACTGTATATAACTGTTAGGGAATCAGCACTTCAAGAAATTAAGCAGATAAAGGGGAACCGATGATAGATTAATGTTTGCAATTATTCACGTTATTTCTATGTAAAGCTTTGATGCAT
>NW_019471790.1:0-1049 GCF_002814215.2 Seriola lalandi dorsalis
TTGTTCTGCTCAGGTGGAAAACTGGTGCTACACCAAGCTCGACAAGGTTGCAGAGCAGAACAAGGACTGCTGCCGCCAGCTGTAGTTAGCGGGTTAGCAATGAATAAACTTTTACATTTATTATCTAAATATAGCGGCTTTTTAATTAAAGTGATCTGTACAATTCATCTGAAAAGTAGATCACATGCCGAATGTAAGGTCCATGATATAAGAATGCCGGATCGCACACCCTAAAAATATATACAAGGGTTTCCTTGAAATGTGTGCTCTCTCGTCTTTGTGGAATGGACTGTGTGCAGAAAGTAATGATTTATTAACATTGAAGAAGGAGGACAGTTAAGAAGTAGTCTTAGTTTATGTGTGGATTATTGTGACTATGGTATATACAGAGAAGAAGGGAAAGAAAGAGACCAACAAAGATTGAGAGAGAGAAAGGAAGAAGCAGAAGCAGAGACGGGACTCAGCCAGGCTGGTCCTCTCTCTCTCTCCGGCCCAGCATTTCAGTGTGTGTACAGACTTAGCAGCAGCTTCCACAGCAGCTGCTGCAGCAACGATGGGGTCATTTACATATAAATGAAAGTTGCCGATCACACGCTGCTGACCCCATTTATTTCAGCGGACAGACAGACAGGCAGGCAAGGCAAGCGCCAGCGAGTTGCCGAATTACTCCAAATTACCGCATTTCCATCTCCACATCAGGCCTGTCAGGCCTGCAACCATCGTCCCAGCAGGTTTTTTTCACTTCCCCTCCTCCTCCATGCACCCACCACCAGGTCTGGAGTGACTCTAATTGGCAGTGGTGAATTTAAAGGACCTGTCAGTGGCTGAGGCTGTCACCACCCAGGACAGCACAGCAAAGAAACAACATAGCCAGCTTATCACAGCACAGCACAGCATTGCACAGCATAGCATAGAAACAGCACAGTCAGGTTAGCATAGCACACAAACAGCATAGCAAACTCTGCACATCACAGTTAGGGAATAACACAACTCAGCATAGCACAGTACAGCATGATATAAGCATCAACCCGGCTCATCATCACACAAAT
>NW_019471791.1:0-1048 GCF_002814215.2 Seriola lalandi dorsalis
AAAAAATTAAGATTCTGGCTGTTTCAGTGTCCCTGGTGCAGAGCCCTCCCTCTCTTTCCCTCAGTACTAGTCTCCTAGACGACACTTCATGCAAAACCTCTTCCCCAGTGCTGAAATACATTAAGATCCACAGGGATGATGTGAAACGAACCCTGTGGGTGGCTAGAGTCAAGTACAGCACAGAGGAAGGACTTGTGTAAATGGCAGGGAAGAACTGTAGGATGAGGGCAGATCTTGATACTTGCAGTAAGAGCCTTCATCTTGATACCAATTATATCATTTTTATTTAGGCATTCTCAACTCTATATATAATATATAAAGTCTTTAGGGTTAGGGGTAGGGTTACAGCTAGTTTTATATTAATGTTTTATTTTGAAGAGGTCATTGTCTGTATGGCTAAAAAGAAAGTGAGTGTCTGTCTGGTATTTCTTTTCCAAGAACATTAAGGTTGAATTTAAAAGTGCCAGGGATACACCAATTCCTGTTAAGTTGCAAGTCAAAACTAATCTGAATCAGGATCTATATCAAATTACAGCTGATCAATCAATCAATACTGAATCAGCTTTGAATTTTTTTTTTGTTTCTTAGCATTATACTGTACAATGCAGTCGCAGGCTGAGGGAAGGAACAGCAGCAGGTTTGGAAGACTCACAATACTCGATTCCCCTGAGCAGATCCTGGAAGTAAAAACGTGCCTGGTCCTCACTGAAAGGTTTATCTGTCGGCACCTCCATCACAGCCCTGAATACATAAACATATTAACACACACATACACACACACTCAATTAGCAATCATAAGTAATGAGATTGAGCTCATTCCAGTGTCACAATCATTACCATAAAAGAGGCTTATCTTACCCTTGCTTGACCAGCTCAAACACTGTCACAGAAACACAGATGAGGTTAGTGATGAAAGCGTTTCATTTACCAAGACACAAACAAACTAAAAACATCTTTTAATACGACTTTCAAATGACCTTCTTTTATACTTGCTTCATGCATGACTGTATGACTGAATGAGTGTGTGTGTGTGTGTGTGTGTGTGTGT
>NW_019471792.1:0-1043 GCF_002814215.2 Seriola lalandi dorsalis
GCGTGAAATTAGATTCAAGCTGTTTGTGTAACCACCTTATGTAGCTCGGAGAGCTGCTGGTGCCTGATGAGAGCCTCCTTACTGGGGAACTGTCTCCTACACAGCAGACAGGCCAGTTTAACCCAGTCTGTCATTCTCCCCTCCTTCTCATCTTTCTCGCCTCCTTCTTCTTCACTGTCTGTTTCTCCACTATAGGCTGGGACCAGACCTTGCTGCTGAGGAGGGGAACTCTATAGATGAAAGACACAAGGGCAGGAACTGATGAATAAATGCACATGGAGATAATGAATGTATGCTTGAGAAAAATACATAAAAGACCAAGGTGTTAGAAAATCTATGAAGAAAACGGACTAAAACAGATACATAACAAGTACATCATGATGGCCATGTCCTTACTTCTGTACTTTGTCGGATCTGGTCCAGAAAAATCTGAGGCCGTTCAGACAGTGCCCCCTGCAGGACAGACAAGCCAAAGGGAATATCACGTCAGTTAATAAGCTCTTCTCTTATTACTGGCAACGCAGCAGTATGAATGTTTGTAGGAGCTCTGGCTGATGGACATTCTCCCCACCCACTATAATTCCCAGGTGTTTAAAGCTAAGTATGTGTGTCTGTGTAAAGATCATTCACCTTTTTCTCCAGAACAGCATAGCCTGCATCAGCACTAGCAGACTCTCGGCGGTCATCTAGGCGACTGTGGCCAGGTGCCCTCGTGTAACCAGGAGGCAGTGCAGTAGAGCCGACAGCAGGGGAGGAGGAGGACACAGAACGCATGTTCTCTTTCTGTCTATTGAGACTCTTAGCCCAGCGCTCCATATCTTTGGCAATCTGTTAATATAAACACCAAGTAATAGATATTAGCCATTTAAATTGACTCAGAGGAAGATTTACAATTTGTGAATGCTATATTCAGGAGGTACAACAATATCAACAACAAAGCAACATAATGTAATCCAATTCTGCTCTGCAATAAATACCACCTTGGTGAAGTCTTTTTTGTTGAGACTACGAGGTGTTAAATAACTATGGTAATTTTGGCCATA
>NW_019471793.1:0-1038 GCF_002814215.2 Seriola lalandi dorsalis
TTAATGTCAAACCTAATCTTTGAAAACTACTTGGCGCCTGGTGCTATATTCTATTGAAAGCTTTAGTCACTTTTATATCAAGTAAATACTACAAATTCACAGGTTCCAGCTTGTCAGATGAACAGTTTTCGGGGGTCAGACACATCGAGCAATGAAGATATGAGCCTGGACTCAGTAGAAAGTTGAGGGGCAAACGACCACCACTGCTGTAACTAACAAATTAATAAAGATGAGTTAGGGTATGATCTTTGGTAAACAGTGCGGTAGTAAGAATAGGGCAGGCTGGCAGTTTTAATATTATTTAAACAATCACTATAGTTCAACCACAACAGATAGCAGCACGGCGCATGTTAGTTTTAACGTGTTTATTGTTAGCTAACTGGTTCGTTGCTAAGCTAGTGAGTTGTCCCATGCTGATGACAGCAAACAGCACTACACCTTGTATGAAAAATGTTTGACTTAGTCTCAAAGATGGACTTACCCTCTCGCTTATTCATGCTGTCAGTGTTGCAGTGTATCCTTTTGATAAATCTAACTATTTCAGGCTATCTTCGTGTTATATTTGAACTGTTTTAGCCTCTATCGCCCGTGCTGCCAAGCAGATATAACACAGATGAGTACTTCACATCTGTCAGGGACTATCCAGGTCATAAGACAAAACAGCTTCACTTTCTCAGAAAAGTTACCATCTCCGGGTAATGATAAAAACACCGACTAAGGTCTAAATGTCCTTCTATGAGAGGTGAAACCTTTTTTTAATAACAGGCATTCCTGTGGACCTCATTCATAGCGGGGCTTCAGCGCTGTTTACACGCGTAGCAAGAAATGAAGCGCGTTGCATCTTGGGGGATGTAGTTAAACAACGGAACGTGGCATTTGTTTTTGTTATACCATTTCCCTCAATCTACTAAAGTCATATGGTAATTTTAATCTTAAAATCACTCAAATAAACACAGATACAAACTATTTAAACCACGAGCCAACCACTGTATATTACATATTTTAAGAATCTGAACTTTTCTTGAAACATAACCAATT
>NW_019471794.1:0-1036 GCF_002814215.2 Seriola lalandi dorsalis
ATGATTGTGTCACCTCATTTCTGCAGATTTGTCAGCTGCACATTCATGCAGCCAATCTCCTGTTCTACCACATCCCAAAGGTCATTAAAATCTGGTGACTGGGGGTTCACTGAAGTTCACTGAACTCACTGTCATGTTCATAAAACCAGTTTAAGGTGACTTCTGCTTTGTGACACGGAGCATTATCAACGTGGAAGTAGCCATTAGAAGATGGTAAATTGTGGCCATAAAGGGACTCACATGTTTAACAACAATACTCAGATTGACTGTGGCATTCAAATGATGATTGACTGATATTAAGAGGCCCAAAGTGAGTCAAGAAAACATACCCCACACCATTACACCACCATCTGCAGCCTAGACTGTTGACACAAGGCAGGTTGGGTACATGGATTATTGCTGTTAATGGCTACATTTTTCCAGCCTTCAACTGTCCAGCTTTGGTGCCTGTGCCCTCTGCAACCTCAGATTTCTGTTCTTGGCTGAGTGGAGTGGAAAATGATGTGATCTTCAGCCTTTGAATCCAATTCAAAGTTCGATATTTTGTTCATTCTAAGAAGCTTTTCTGCTCACCTCAACCAACCTCCAACCAGACTGGTCATCTTTCTTTGACCTCTCTCATCAACAAGGTGTTTCTGTCACCACAACTGCTGCTCACTTTTTCATTTTTGGCACCATTCTGGCACCAAACCTCTGGAGACTATTGTGCATGAAAATCCCAGGAGATCAGCATTTTTAAAACACTCAAACCAGCCTGTCTGGCACCAGCAATCATGCCAAGTCACCGAGTTCACATTTTTCCTCATTCTGATCTTTGATGTGAACATAACTGAAGCTCCTGACCTGTATCTGTAGGATTTTATATTGCACCGTTGCCACATGATTGGCTGATTGGATATTGCATGAATGAGCAGATGTAAATGTGTCCCTAAGTATTGTGTGGAACAAAAAGCTTAAAAGTTGAACAGGACAGCTCTTGCTTGGCATGTAAGCTGACATGACTGTATTTAAAAAAAAAAAAAAAAAAAAATAGACA
>NW_019471795.1:0-1031 GCF_002814215.2 Seriola lalandi dorsalis
ACTTCCTGACCTGCCCAGGTGGTTGTCAATATAGTCCTGCAACTCCAACACCTGCGCCTCTGCAACTGCAGCTCTGGTGATGAGAAGGGTGCGCTCCTTCTCAGAGCTCACCTTTTTGAAGGAAGAAAAGCTTCAAATCACCTTTATCACATAAAAGATTCTCCATATTGAGAATGCCATCAAACAATCTAAAAGTTTTGTTTACCAGTGTAGAGTCTGTGATTTCCTTCAGCTGTTTCCTTATGTCCGGCCAGGAATCCTCACATGTCTGCTCCTGTCTTGCCGGCCTAATAAAGTTACATGATCGTTTTTAAGACACACTCCACAGCTGATGACGTTTTGTCATTTGATTAAATAGAAAAAGGACACTCACTCCTGACAGCTTAAGTTCTGAACGGGTATTCTGAGGGCAGCCACCTGGAACAGAAAAGTCAGAGTGAAGGTCTTGAATCACCATAAACACATAAATTCATGTAAACCAAATAAAGGAACATCGGTGCCGTTACATGATCTGCAATCCACCTCTGCAACAATAGTCCTTTATGTTGCTGCAGGACATTGTTACAATTCAAACATTCTTTGGCTTTAAAATAGGGGAAGCATGGACACAAAGAAGAATCCCCCACAGACCAAATACAAGCATTCACCAGACAAAACAAAGCAGATTGATCCACTTCAAAGCAGTCATCTTTCTTTTATACTACCTGCTCCTGGGCCGCCAGCAGCTGACCCTCCAGCCTCGCCTTGTCCTGACGAAGGTGCTGCAGCTCCTTCTCAGTTTCATCTCTCAGCTCAGTGGGCTCCAGGCTGAAGTGGGCCTCTGGAGGTCCAGGGTCAAGACCGCTCTCTGGTTTGGCCAACATCTGCTCCCTCTGAACCCTAATATCATTATATATAGATGTATGAGTGTGGTTGTATTCTATTCTATCCTTGTTGCCTATGTAACAAATATATGTTATTATCCAAAAAATATCATAGAAAATACATCAATCAGCACTGGTGACATGCTAATTCATTGTGATGTACATGAG
>NW_019471796.1:0-1824 GCF_002814215.2 Seriola lalandi dorsalis
CACACACTCAGACTTTTACTTGTCCTTCAGCAGTATGACACTGTATGGATACGCTGTCCGCACACATACAGTACGTGTGCACGTAATGATGTGGATGGAGGACCAGTGTGTGCTTACACTTATAAATGGAGAGTCTTAAAATAAAATCAAAATTAGGGTCCATTGTATTTTTGAAAGCTTAATTGTTACCATCCTCAATTATTCAGTTTCATAATTGACTGTACATTATTAACAAAACGCGCTACCAAGAGCGCATTAATCAGTATTACTCTGCCTTAACCTCAGTAAGTGGCACAATAAGAGACGCGCCCTCTCTAATCAGCTTCATTGTGTTATATCACCTCCGCTCTAACTATATCACCAAGAGTTCAAAGACCTCACACTACATGTTATTGCTGAAACCATCTTTAATCAGCGGGATTGGTCTTTGTTACATCATGGAGGTCTACATTGTAATGAAAACGCCAGCTAGCTCTGATAGCAGCCTAATTGGGAGATAATGAGCCAATAACATCAATGGCTAATGACACACCAAGTCTAAGTCACACCCCCCTCAGGCCACACAGAGGCTCATTCACCACTGATGGAGTGCATAGCTGGGAAGTCTGACAGAGCTAGACCATGTTCTGTGCAAACAGGCTGTCCTGATGGCTTCATTAGGCTAATGAAAGGTGGTGGATGACGCTTAAAGATGGTTATAGTGGACTCTAGCTAAAGGGAACACCTACAGACACCTGATCTCTAGTGCACTATCTAATGGCATCCTTCAGACGCAACAGTTCAAATCATTACTGAGTTATATATTTCACCCAACTACATTTAATTTCATTATGAAAAGAGAAAAACTGTACTGCCTCTCAAAGGAAAGCAGCGCTGAAAATTTTGGGCCACTGCTATAATTTACTGATGTGAATACTATGTGTAGTTTGTTTGTTTGTTTGTCAGAGGATAAGCAGAAGGGGGGGGGGCTGACAGCTTAAGCACTGCATGAGTGTGTGGGCGTGGGCACCAGTAAGTGGGTTGAAGGGGGCTGAACTTTTGTCAGGTCTCAACAATAAACTAGCTAACAGTAAACAAGCCTGATGATGCATAATCACATTAAGAGAGGCACCAAGCATGGAAAAACGACCCTGCTAATCCACACTGTGCTAGCTCTGTAACCTGCACATAATCCTAGAGAGAGGGAGCGAGGTTGAAAGAAAGACAGTGGAGGACCAATAGCGGCTTTGGAATTGAATTACTGTAGGTAAAAGCTTTTGGCCAATTAACCAGGTGTTTCAAAATCTCAACCCTCATGTAGCTTTCATTTATATATTTTTTTTTTTTCCCATATATTCATAGGTGATGGTGTTGTGCGTCTCTAGTATAGAGCTCAGTGATGTAGGCAGTTTAATGAAGCAGAGAAGCATATGAAATGTGAGTGAAAAAAAGGTCTGAGGAACGATAACCAAAGGTTGCAACTATGGTTTACATGTACACATTATGCTTGAAGCACAAATATATCATTACATGCCCTTCTGAAGGCATGAAACAATGAATGCGGGGTATCAAATTTTTTCATGCCCCGAGTGACCTTCTTGGATCCACACAAAAATAAAACTGAACCAGGTGATCAAAACAAATGAATTAAAAAAAATTATTATTGAATAAATGAAATAAGGATAAACATGTTAGGACCTTAAGAAATACATAGTGTAATATATAGTGATATAATCATAGGAAGAAATACTAGCTTGACTGTTCAGCTCAAATTATGCAGTGTGCCACATGTTACAAACTAGCAAACGGTAGAAAAATAATGTAAAAGCTGAAAGCTGAACAGCC
>NW_019471797.1:0-1021 GCF_002814215.2 Seriola lalandi dorsalis
AGTATGGTCAGGGTTATGGTTTGGCTATGGTATGGCTCTTTAAATAGTACAAATAACAAACAGAAAATAAAATAATGGGACAGTCTTAGATAAGGTCAGTTAGATGAGCTCTAGCACTGGAGGTTGTGCTAATAATGGTGATATTAATCTGACAGCCATAAAGCATTAGTACTGTGATGCAGTACTAATACTCAGTGTCAGGTTAGCTGAATGGTATTTAGCTAACTTGACGTGTATAAATATTACATTAGCATGCATGTTTGAATAACATCCTTCAGCACTTTATTACACAGCTATTTTTATTTCTCCACCAGCAGAGCTCAGACAGCCTCGTCCTTATGGACCAGACAGCTTTGAGAAAACATCATGACTCCACTCTTCTCTCCTCTAGTTTTCTGGTATGTCTCCTTTCTCCTCTCTTTTGTCTGAAACCTGTTTCTCTCATTTCTGAAGGATCCTGAACCGGTGATTTCTCTCGGTGCTTGTTAACTGGTCCACAGCAGCTGGTCTGACATGTCAGCTGCCCTGGTCATTTGAGAACTGACATCCCAGTCTTCAGGCCAGGGTCAGGACTTCTTCCCAGAAAGGAGAGAAACACACCAACGCCAAAATCCTCTTTGAAACCTTGCCAAACCCGCCCTTCTTATTACTCACAATTATCTGGACTACTTCTTTCTTGAAATGTTGTGACATTCACTCACAGACAATCTGTTCATTCATTTGATGGGTTGTATTAATGTCATGAGTCAATCACTGTTAATGTGAATCACTTCATTACCGGGAATTAAATTTAAATCGTTATAAGAGTAGTTTGGCAAGACAATTTGCTGCAAATGATTTATAAATGATTTATACATTTCTAAATTAACTGTTGATTTTATTTTTTATTATTAATTATTTTTAATTTATGCAAAACATGTATACATATTTATTCATTTATATTTTATAAATTAATTGTTTGTTTTTAAATAATTTTGTATTATATTTTACTAATCATTTCAACAAATTTATATTTTATAAA
>NW_019471798.1:0-1823 GCF_002814215.2 Seriola lalandi dorsalis
ATGGAAAGTCGCAGGAGTACCATTAATAATATATACTTGTGTTTTCATTCATTCATTCATTTTCATAATACATTTTCATATGGGCCACCTGTGCCAACATCGGAGATATTTTAAAATAACTTGTGCCAAGGCTCAGGACTAATTCACTCATATTGAATCCAAAGCTGCTACTTATAATTCAGTCTCTCCATCACTGTAAAGAATGTGCTAATCACAAAGTTGCTTCCTGACACTAAAATATAGCTGTAAAACTTTTACATTTAAGGAGAAGCTCCACTAACAGCATCACAGTAATGGATCTTCTTCCTCTCTCATTTCTCCATTTTCCTCCTCAGAATAAAACTTTACAGTAATAACGTTCTCTGCAGTACTTTAGGATCCACTTTCTATCTTTTTAAATTGCAGTTAAACCGGCTGACAAATGAAACTTGATGTTGATTCTACAGAATTGTGGCTTTCAAGGCTTTCAAGTGGCATCCTCTTCTTTGGGTAGAATATTTTTTCAATGTAGTTTACAAAACAGAGATTTAATTTAATTTTACTAAGCTGGGAAGATATTTGAAGTGATTAGTGACTTAGTGTCTCCTGGTTTGGTCCCTTCTCTTTCCTCTTCTCTCTTCCCTTCTCCATCACAGTTTTCACAAGAAAACAACTTTTTAGCCAAACAAAACAAAAGTCATGCAGGTAACCACCAATGCAGGTGCAGGTAAACAGAAAGTGTTCCTCTCAAGATGCTGCCCCCTGTCCCAGCATGCCACACGGCGTGATGTACCTTCACATTTTTTTATTAACATGCTAACATTTGCTAAGTAGCACGAAACACAAAGAACATCTGAGGATATTTAAGTCTGAACCAACCAATTGACAGACATTGTCATTCCTAGAGTCACGCCCCATTGTGCCTGAAATGTCCAAGAGGTCCCTTCATGTTAGCAAAGGCTTTAATCTCATATGACCTTTGACCTTTAAGGCAAGTTAAATGTGTGGACATGACAGGACATTTTAAAGTAACCAATTCAACTGACTTCACCAAATCTGTTTGTAAATTACAATTTATGCATGCATGTGGGAATTTTACCCTGACAATTCACAGTAAAATAAATGAACTGTCCTCCACTATCAGCAATACCCACCATCAAGATGATTCACTGTACACATTAATCCAGACAGTAAGTCAGTAAGGCTCCTGAATGTGTGTCAATTGGACTAATGTTTCTCTCTCTCACAGGGGCCACTTCAGGACAACGAGGGCCTGTATGTGTTTCCTCAGCTGCTGCTCCAGATTCTGTTCCTCACATGTGAAAAGTGTCATATGGATGTGTATTGAGCTTCAGGTCATTTAGCGCCTATCTGCGAGGATGCTCTCAGGTTGTACAGTTCAAACACCACAGACCTGTTCCTTGGGAACATAATGATTTGTGGGTATTTGCTTGACATTGTTGCTGGCATTTGTATTAGCTGTGTGTTGACAGAGTCAGTGATTAGGATTGAAAATTTCCACGTATTAAATTAAAGAAAGTGCTAACAACAGAAACAATAGTGCAGGCACTATTATAAATGAGATAGTAGTATAAATACAAGAGCATAAAAACATCACTGAAACATTATCAGATGATTCAAATATTTGCCGCTGTGTAAATATCTTGTTTCAAACAAAATATAAACCTCTGTAGCTTAGATGGAAGCAGTGTCAGGTGTGTGTATCTCTACAGTGAGGCACATTTAATGTCTTGCGCACATTCCTGTCATATTGTTGACCGGGTGAGCAGCAAGGTGCCTTGCTGACCTTGGCCCTGCCTGTCTTCTTTTGACAGATGAAGGAA
>NW_019471799.1:0-1823 GCF_002814215.2 Seriola lalandi dorsalis
GTAAGTGGTAACACAGCGGAGCTCGCTGCCAGTGGAAATCCACTTGAGGCAGGAGTAGCTGTTGCATAATGGCAAAGTCAAAAACACAGTGTCACTCAAACACACAAACACATACACACATCTACTCTCGCACAGACACATTATAGTCCATCAACTGTGAGTGAAACTGTGTGGGCGAAAATAAGCTCTCAAAGTTAGGTTGAGTGACTGAGCAAGAGAAATATGATATGTGCGAGAGAGACCGAGAGAGCAAGAAAGAGAGAGAGAGAGAGGTGAGTAAGATTGTAAAACATGACCGTGCTCCTAGATGTCAGTATCAGTTGACCTTGTGTGTGTGCTTATGTGTCAATGCTGGGAAGGTGCAAGCACCTGGAAAGTTAGCACTTTGCTGCCTTGTAACTGACTTTCCATTATGTTTGAGAGAGGTTGTTTACATGCCCAAATTGTACCGGCACGCTACCTCACCGTGTGTGTGTGTGTGTGTGTGGCCAATACCTAAGCACACTACTGACCCTCTAATCAAACCCATGGCTAATTCATGTTGCTTTTACATGTGATAATATACTTTTTCTGTGTATTTTATTAAGTCAAATTTAATGTATGACCCATGTAACTGATGATAATTAAGAAAACAACAATTACAACAAAAACTAACCTGGATTGATTGTGTTGTGGCAGTTTTGAAATCAGAGGAAGAACAGTCTCACTGAACGATATGAGAACAAACAGTCTGCCCTGATCTCATGCAGTTTCAGTTTGCACTTGGCGTATATTGTCTAGTGGAAAACAAGTCAATGTACTTTCCCATATTAGTGTACAACTAACATTTGTTTGAGGGAATATGAAAAACAAACATCACTACATCTTTAAAGCAAACACAGACAAGGTACAACAAGTGAGGAAACTGTGGTAACTCAAACATAACCTTAGTCCCTCAGGAACACAGGTAACGTTGAGGCCCATGAGTCAAACACACATTAAAGTATTCAATTGATTAAAATAACAATGATAAACCACTGCCACTTCGTTAAGGACAATATTGACTGACCACTTCTGTGATGTCTGACCAAATTTGTCTCAAATTTGCCCTGAAAATAATAAGTGCTGATAATGAAAAAGAAAGAGTGACTAATATAATATAAAAAAAATGTTGTTTTTGACTTTAAATTAAATGGGATCCAATGGGACACCTTGTTCTTTCTTAATTACTTTTGGCAGGGTGTGTGTGGGCTGGGCTGTTTTTCTGCCTGCTCTTTGTGACCACAGGGAGGCATAGAGTTTCACTTCTGCTGCTAACACGTTTTGAGGACGCACACAAACACATACAGCTTAGATAAGTGTTAATACTCCCTGTCCATCTGTGTTTTCTCCCGCCCTCTAATGAAAACACTATACTCATCCTCCTGTGTGTGTGTGTGTGTGTGTGTGTGTTATTTTCTCTCTAAAGGCAGGAAGGATAGGTATTGTGGTGAGAGGCCCAATAATAAATTAAGATGACTTAATGAAGGAAACTTAACTCCTGTAATCATAGTGAATCTGTATTTATCCTGTGTGCGTGCATGTGTGTGTGTGTATTTCTTGTGGGGAGGAAATAAGGTATAATCCAGAGGAAGTATCAGTAAGACAAGGATGTGTTAAGAACTGCCAAGAGTCATTATCCACAAATCGTTTCTCTCTCTCTCTCAAGTGCACACACGCACGCACGCACACACACACACACACACACACACGCACATGTCAGTTTCAGCTTGTTGTGAAGTTAATGACTCGTTTTCTGCTGGTTTCCTGTTGTTTAAACGGAGCCAAATCACAATGCTAGACTT
>NW_019471800.1:0-1016 GCF_002814215.2 Seriola lalandi dorsalis
TTATTTCTATAGTTTTCCATAGTTCGGTTGTTTCCTCCCACTTGATATACAGTAAACTCTTTACAAGTCACAAATTCCTCCATTTGTTGTGGAGGCAAAAAATGAAGACAGCTTTAGTTTTGGGACTCTGGACATTTCTTCTGGCTCGATTCTCAAATGAAACAGATTTTGTTTAAACTGTCGATCTTATGATTTGTCTCTTAACGAGCTCATCTAAAACTTTTCTCCTGACAGGCACTTTGAAGCGGCGGCGAGCGCAGCAGCATGCTAACTCCCAGGTGCAGCACCAGTCTCAGCACCCGCACTCCCACCAGCACGGCCACGGCGGTCACGGTGGGCACGGGGGCCAGCGGCAACCCCAGAGGCAGCCTCAGCGGCAGGCGCAGCCCCAGAGGCACCACCGCCAGCCCAGAGAGAACTATCAGATGGGCCAGATGAGACGCTGAGACCCTGCACCCCACCCCTTCCTCCCCCCCAATGCCTTGGCTCCTCCTTGTGCCTACAGTGGGAAACAAAAGCGTCACTCCATCCAAAGAAAAGCCTGACATGGTTGTTAGTCACCATCATATCCTCCATCTACAGACAAAACAGACACGTGGAAAAGAGAAAACACTATCTAGCAACTCAATTGGCTCTTTGTGGAGTGGACTCGACCATCAGCCATTTCCAATGCAGTGTGATCTAGCATCTTTTTCCACCTTTTTTTCTTTTTTTTTAAGGAGTGCCAAGGAGTTAAGGAATCATGTGTAGCTTTAGTACATTCTGTGATGTGTTTTTTTTTTTTTGTTTTTCTCTTTGGTTCTATTGCAACGTCTTCTTGAGTGACACACCCGTGGATGCTGGTGAATTGTTCTGTGCTTTTCTTTCGCCATTCAAGCCAGAAATGAGAGACGCTCAGAAGGGGATTTGCGGCACTTTTCTGATTTACACATGTCAAACGGCAAAAGACACAGGCTCCGGTCTCTCGTGCAGACAGTCTTCTGCATGTGACTGTACATATTTAGTGTATCATAAGT
>NW_019471801.1:0-1823 GCF_002814215.2 Seriola lalandi dorsalis
TTCACATTCCTCTTCCCCTAGATACTAATCTAAGAGAAAAATAAACATGTACATATTTTTCCTTTTCTGGCCACTTATGCATCAGAATTAACAACATCAATCAATGTTGTGTTCAAAATAATTAAATTAAAATAGTGAGCATATCACTGTAATATAGCTATAATCTAGGTTCAATTACTCTCACAGGATGGCAAGAAAAGGATATTTCACACTAGAGACATTATGGGCAACTTAAATATGTTCATAGATTAAGTGGTGTTCTGTGACTGTTTGTGGTATGTATCCTCTAAGCAAGCAGTAACTGTCATGAGAACCACACAAAACAAAGCATAACATGACTCTCAACAACAGACTCGTAGTTCTACAAATCTAGGGTGGAAAGGTCTATGTTAGAATCTAAAATGCTGACATGCGAAGACGCTTTTGTGTGTTCTTTGCCAACACTAGTTAGTTTAAATGACAATTGAAAACAAGAAAAATTCTGTAAGAACAAACTACTACAATAACTCGGTAGCCACCCCGCACAGACAGACAGACAGACAGACCAGGAAGTTGTCAAACAAGGGACTGGTTGTGCCAGTGGACCAGTCACTACTACTGGCATGCTCACGCTACCAAACGGGGGTTAAAAAGGGTTGAAAGAGGGGAACAGAGGAAAGAGAATCTTGCAACAAGGACAATACAGTACACAGTACATCAATGACAAAAAAAGAAATTTAAATGACAGCTACTGTTCTGAAGAGAATATGTAAACACGCCACAGGCATTCCAGTCAATCCATTAAACGATCACAACGATGTCATGCAACTAAAAGTGAAATATATAAATATATAGATGTATTTTAAACATAGTGTGAAAGTTTTACAAACTAGGCTTGATCTCCGCGATGGGAGGCGTTCGAGACCCTGTGAGTCCCTGACTGCCCTCCTTCCCACCAGTCCGCCTACTCCTCCTGCTCCTCTCACTGCCGGAGGCCCTGTCCGTCGTCGCCACCTTTGCCCTTACGGACGCGGCCCCGGCCTCAGCCCTCGAACCTCTACCAGACCTGGATGAGCGGGAGGGCTGGGAGGGCTGGGAGGGCTGGGAAGGCTGGGAGGCGTCCGACAGAGAGGTGCTCCGGGAGGTGCTGTCTTCCTCCGACTGCTCTGTCTGCGTCTTTTTCTCCTCGTCTGACAGGCGGTCCACCAACTTTAGCGTCTCCCCGCTAATGTCTTTAAAGTATTCGATGGTGCGCTTACAAATTTCACTAGGGTTTTCCTGCCTGTCCTGTCTACATGCTCCCTCATTTGTGACATTGCTGACCTGATGCCTGTCCTTCAGTGGGAGCCTTGAGGGCAATTGTATGGCTGTTCTCTCTGAGTCCAATGCCCTTGTTGGCTGTGAGGTAACCCGAACTGAAACAAGTGAGCTAGCTGCAGCAGTGGGGCTGCTCTTTTTAACATCCTTGATTGGTATTCTAGACCTGGGCTCTACTTTGGCTATGGCTGGCTCTCCCCTTTTCCTGACCTCAACCGTTACTGCTTGTTTGGGCTTCTGTTTGCCAATGGCTGTTCCCTGTGTGTGAAATGACCACCCTGATGCTTTAACTGGAAGCCTTGACCTCGGCTGCTTCACTTCACTTTCTTTAACTGTTTCACTTTTCTGGTCCTGCACCTGATTGCTGCTGTGTAAATCCACCCTCTCTTCTAAATCCCTACAACACAGTGTTTCTATCCTGCTAGCTTTTTGAAGAGTGGGCTCAGAGGAGGACTGCAAATTAAACACCACACTACCACACTGAATGTAGTTGGCCTGAACACTTGAGGACTCGAGGTTGTTGTTGT
>NW_019471802.1:0-1823 GCF_002814215.2 Seriola lalandi dorsalis
ACTTGCAGTGATTTAAAAAGATGTTCAGTTTACCTCAACCTCAAGCAGATGTGACAGATGTTCAGCTTTGGTCTGCCTCATGCAGTTCCCGGCGTTTGTGACAAACACCACAGGCACTTTGTATTTCCCATTGCGGTCCACCAGATTCCTGAAGCACTGCTTGGCTGCAGGGATCGGTGTCCTGCCTCGCACCAGCACCCCATCTATGTCAAAGAGGAGCCCAAAGGAGTTGTGGCCCTGAGGATGGAGCTGGGCCAGAGAGCGGGGACATGTGCAGTATAAAAACATAATGTTGTTCATTAACTTGTGGTAATACTACAGGCTGAGCATTCGCCATGATCTCGTTACTTCAGACACAGGGAACTGGGTGAGACTTTGTTCCCAGAGTATATAAATCACAAACCAGAGTTTTACTGCAGTGGATAACTTGCTAATGAGTAAAGTGGGTGAATAGAAGTAAATAGTAATAACTGAGGTTGTAAATGTTAGGTGAACCACACACCATAGTAATCAGTGTGTGTGCTGTGATTAGCCTCAACATGGTGCCACTCTCACGCTACATTTCTTACCGACTTTAATATCGAGCACATCAGCTAAGTTATTAAAAGACGAAACGTGCATGAGTTTCTTCACTTTGAGTCCGTTCACCTTAATTTTAGTTTCAATTAAGTTTGAATAAGGCATTCACTTACATGACTATAACTTCTTGAGATCGAAGGCGAGGTGTTTACATGTTTTGCTGCTCCCTCACAGCTTGACTTCAGCAGCTGCCAGCCCCTTTTCAAAGACCGCAATCTCTGCATTTCTCCAGACACCAGTGTGTAAAGGCCGGCGGGTAGAAGAGACACTGCTACAGACACAGTCAAGCTAACGGTAACTGTCTACTTAGCAAATGTGGCGACTGAAGAAATGGATCATATCGTAAACAGCGAGGGTCAATCCTCCACTCTGCGCACTCTCTTCATGCTGTTGGTGTAGCTGCCATCATTCACACAGTAACACAGCCGCTAATGACAATGAAGGCGCAAACGCAGTACGTAAAACTTCCTGGTACGGCATTACGTCACATATCCCACCGGTTTCTATTTTTTGCGGAAATGAAACTGAATCACTCACTCATCTCGTTTACAAGTGAAACCTTAGTGCAAAATAGGTCCGTGCGTGAATTATAATTCTGAGTTTAAGACTTATATATTATATCACAACTAATCTTAAAGACAATTTACAAAATTGAGATGTGGTTATGAAGCTTTTTAAGAAACTACAATTACACTTCAAAGGGAATTTTAAACAACTGCATAGCAGTGAGAGATAAAGTGCTATACTGAAATTTGCTTTTCATAGCCTGTTAACTTGTAAAGTACTGTTGAGTACAGAAATCGAGAAAATTAAAATCATCATCATATAATAACTGCTTTTGCTAATTTTTTCACATTAATGTCAGTTATCTTGAAAGACCAGAGAAATACTTTGATTTGGTGAAACAAACAGTTGAATTCACTGATGAAACTGGTGCCAGTTTTTACAGGTAATTTGTGGTGGTAAAATGACTTATAGTTAGTGCCAAGATATGTTATTATTGGTGCTGTAATAACCAGGTATTTACTATGTCATTTTTGGTTATTGTTAGTGCAAAAGTTGTAGTTAGTATTAGCATAGTGAGGATGATAAAAAGACACAATAAAGCATTATTCATGCCAACTCAGAACCATTGTTAATGTTATTAGTAACACCTGTAATTTTCTGACTATGACAAGTCAAAATGGCTGCTGTGAAGAAGCCTATTGCTGCTTGCAGAATTCATTCTGTAAATAATCGTGGGT
>NW_019471803.1:0-1823 GCF_002814215.2 Seriola lalandi dorsalis
TCAGTGACAAGATGTATCGTCTCTCCATATTTTATGAAAATTGCAATTATGGTGAAGCACACTAAATATATAAATAACAGGATCTCCATTACCCCAGGCAGTGTTATATTTTACACAATGTCAGAATGTGTCACATGTCCAACTCCTCTCAAGATCATGCCAGTGGCGTCGGAGACCTCACTGCATTATAGTGCATAATCTTTAATTTTAATTAATTACACGTTCAGGAGATTGATGGATATACATAGATGAATACAAAAAGTTGACGTTTATCCAACAATAGAAGAGATTCATCATTTATCAGGACTTCACCGAAGTTAGGAAGTATCTCTTAACAGATCACGGCGAACTTGACAGCAGTCGATTGTAATCAATTATTTTCTTTGCCATCCATTATACCTGTCCCCAGATGAATCCATTGGCCTTCAATGTAAACTACACTGTCTATAAAGCAATGATGATATGTGTCTTCATAAGAGATGCTTAAAAGCTATGAACAAACCGCACCTTTCATGGCTTGTGACTCTAGACTTCTTCCTGAACTGAGGGTCAATTTAATGTCTTGTTAAGATTTTTATATATTTAAAAAAAAAAAAAATTACTTTTCTTTTTTTTGTGTTACTTTTCAAAAAAGAATAATCTTAGCAACTGAATACCGTTTCTGTGAACGAGTCTTCTAATTGTAACCTCTTGACTGTGACATGAAATTTATTTTATTTTTCTTTCTTTCTTACATAGTAGAAACCAACTGTAGAATATATGAAGCCAGTCACAAGGAGCATAATCAAACCTAGTCAGAACCCAGTCGGTATTGAAGGTTTGATACAAAACTTGTTACTGAAGACTGATTTAGGGCAGGGTATAACTTCGAGTTAGGCAGAAGTGTTTAAGGCTTTGTTTGAGGGGATTTCCAGTAGTTTAAAATAGCAGTCACTACATGATAGACAGAAATGAAGGGTACATGTATAAAAGAACCACTGACCATTAATCTTTAAGAGTGATGACTTTGAGAACAGTAAACGTCACATATACATAGGTTTTTTTCACAGCAGACATTTTGACCCGTCACAGCAGGAAAAGCACTGGTGTTGTTAATAACATTTATAATGGCTCTGTTCCATTAAATCAATGTACTGCTAACTATTTTGCCTTTAAATAACAGCTTCACAATCATTTTGATGATAAATTTTAGAGTGAAGAAGTGAATTCAAATAAAATATCATCAAAAGAATATTTTGCTTCAACCCAAACACACTAACATGGGCAGACAAACATAGAGTATCTTACACAAAAGATGGAGAGAATCAGCCTCTGGTTTGTGTTTTACTGGTCTTCTTTTTCAAAATAAGTTAATCCTTCAGCTTGTAAGCTAAATTGCTGTAGCTAGTGAAGCTCAGAGTGGACTTTCAACTGAATCAGAAGCTAAAACAAAGAGGTGTAGAAAGACAAGCGAGCAAGTGAGTCCGCCTATGGAGTCTGCTTACAGACACAAAGGTTGTTTTTTAAACCAGCAAGGCAGCCTGGTAATTATTTGCCTAACATCTGAAACACAGCTTGCTTAGGTTGTAGCTGGTGAACTGTTTCTTTAATGCACATGTATTTAAAGAGGGACCACGCATATGACAAACTAAAGCAATGCTAGAAATTTAATGGACAACACATTCAGCTGGATGTTCGCATAATCTGGAAGGTCCAACATGGTATCTGCACTCATATTCAGTTGGAGAACATTTACAAATATCACCAAACACTATCTTCATATATGAAGAAAAAAACTTTGAAATTCGGTATCTAAGTGCCTCAAATACTTAATCCTGTTAAAA
>NW_019471804.1:0-1823 GCF_002814215.2 Seriola lalandi dorsalis
TTGCTGAGCTCTTTTATTTGTTAGAAAAATAACAAAACTCAACAATAAAATAAATATACTATGGAGAAAAAAAAACAAGAACATGATATGTATGTTAGAACCAGAACAGTTTGATTATTGCACGTCATCCAATACTAAAAAGCCTCCCAAAAGGTCCTAGTTCAATTGCAAGAAAAAAAAGAGATATTCTCACACATTTATTACTTAAAATCACTCAGCTGTCGTCTCTCTGATAGAGACACTGTGTGAGGGAGCTGGGAGGCATCCCCCTTCACCAAAGTGAAAAAACACACACACTGACTGTGTAACGTTGGACAAGCTGATGCAGGAAGTTCATTATTCCTCCAGTCAACAGTCAGAGCTGAAGACATTGGTTGTCCCATTCTCATGGAGGCAATATCTCAGTAATGTCTTGATGTGATACAAATATTCACTAGGACTCAAGGATGAACTGATTAGATTTTGAGGGTCAGAGGTCAAAGGTCAAGGGTGTGGTGCCCTCACAAAACACAGTTTTGGCCTTGTGACCATGATATCTCTGTAACTCCCTGAGGGAATTTCTTCAAAATTTTGCACAAATATTCACTTGGACTCAAGGACAAAGTGATTAGATTTTGGTGGACAAAGGTCAAAGGTCAAGGTGACCTAACAAAACACTTTTTAGCCATTACTCAAGACTTCACATAGAAATTATGACAAAATTTCACACAAATGTTTAATATTTTCTAACCTGAAATTAGTCTGAGTGTAGGAGGCAGACACCCACGAAAAGGTAATTCTAGTTTTTGTTATGTTGTACTTTTATTTTTGAACCTGATTAACCACTCTCTCTCTACTTCTGAGGGCATGTTTTATAGAGTGCACACATGAGACTGCAGCGACAGGGCTACAGCTGATGCCTGTTACCTTGTTAGGCTGAACCACGTGGTCAGAAGGGGGGGGGGTTAAGTCGAGGCTTTAATTTAGTATTTCTTGACTTTGTTATGTATTTAATTTATCCTGTATTAGGTTGTAGATATGTTAATACTGGTAATACTACATTGTAAGTACATTTGTTAAAGGTAGTGGGAGTGGTCATGTGCCCTCCAGTGTAGAAGTGAGCTGGTAGAGACTCCAGGCATCCCAGTGCGAGAGCAGCACTGTGTCTAAAACAGAAACAGAACCATTTATTTGGCACAAAATCAAGTCGCAGTGGCAAAAATGATCTAAAAGGAAGACATGTGCACCAGATCCAGCAGGAGGTTGGAAGTGGAAAAGAAAAGAGGCTGCGTTTTGTTTTTTGTCTGTCCAAAATATGAAAATGAGAGGAACCTATTAAGGACTCAGTTGGAACAAGAAGGGATCAAACGCATGGATCTTAAAAGCAGTACTCACAAATATGGCTTGATAACAGGAATATGTATGCTCTGTAATTCAACAGTAGGTGGCGATAATGCTCCATATGGTTGGAATTTGCTATAAAAACGAAGAAGAATCATTGTGTGTCAGAGAGGGGGTCAGGTTGTGTCTTCTCTGTGGTTGGAGTCTGCAGCCCTGGGAAAAGCAGCTTCTGCTGTCCACCAGCCTGCCACCTGATTGTAGGATTTGTACCATATTTTTTGTAACCTGTTTGCACATGTAAAAAAAAAAGAAAACTCTGCGCTCTGGAACAAAAAAAGCCTGTCTGATGCTGTTCTTTACTCCACCCTACACCTCAGTCCTGGTGGCTCCCATCCTGTCTGTAAGGGTTTACTACCAACCGCACCTCACACACTGGCTTAGTGTTTATCAGTCAGTACTGATGATTGATTGGGTGATGGATGCTTTGGAAATGCTTCTTAGGA
>NW_019471805.1:0-1823 GCF_002814215.2 Seriola lalandi dorsalis
TGAGGGCTCTACTCACAGGGAACTGGATCCTTTTTGCCGAGTCATCCTTTTAGTTCTCTTTGGTTCAAATATCACTGATCAGTTAAATTAGCAAACACAAGCATGGCGTGTGCAGTTTACTAATATCGAGTCTAGTTTGAACAATTAATTCTCGTAGTTAACTAAGATTGGCTGGTACAGCTGAAAGTATGGCGGCGTGTCTGGCCCAGCAGTGCAGAGCACGTCCTCTAAGCCTCCTTGTCTCAGTGATCAAATACCTCAGAGTAATCAGTTAATGAATTGCTTTGATATCTATGAACTGGTGTAGGTGGGTTCTATAGATAAACACAGGAGAACAGACTGATAAGGTTTTAGTAGCAGCTGCTTGCCTGGATGTTTAGCCTGATCTTTCTGTGTAGTGTTTGAACGTATCTGTAGCTGGGCTTGAGCCATGTGCTGGCCGGCCTTAAAGCCACCACTGATTACATCTCACAGTAGGTAATGAATAGCTCTGCACTGGTTCTAGCACACCTAATCCAACTGACTCCACATTTGCTTTAGTTAATAATCATACAGTTGGCTTTTTGTGAACTTTTGTGAATACGTACGCACGTGTGTGTCCGTGTGTGATCTTAAAGTGGTATCACACTTGTTTACACTCCTTAGTTTTATGGTACATGTCAGCATTGAGCAGTTGGTGTTATGTTACTGTGAAAGGTATATGACGTGCTTGATTTTCAGGCTGTTGCGATCAACTTTCAGGTGAGACATTACACACCTATGATGTTATCTGTTGAGACTTTTTGGTCATTTACCATCAGCAATGGTGGCCTAACCCCACTGTTACTACTGTGTAAAAAATCCTAGAGGAAACACTGCGTTAATCACAGGGTTGATGGTTCAATTCCCAGCCCCTCTTGTCCACATGTTGAGAGGCCAGACACTGAACCCCACATTGCCCTCAGGGGTCAGGCTAAATGCAGCCAGCTAGCATTTATCTGAATTGAAGTCCTAATCACACATAAGCCGGGCTGAAGCTGCACCATGCTGAACTGTGTGAAATTCTTTAAAGTTGAAACAGTCAATTAATCGATCAGTTGTTCAACAGAAAGATAATCAGCAACTATATAATTGATTAAATGTGTTTTGAAGCTAAGATGCAAAAATTGTTTTGTTCCATGTTCTTCACTGTGTGGATTTACTGCTTTTCTGTGTTTTATATCATTATAAACTGAATGTGTCTCGGTTTTGGACTGGAGGTCGGAAAAAGACTAAACTTTCGTAGGTCGATCATTAGTTTTAAAAGATGGTGGTAATGTTGCTAGAATATTAAGGATATTTACTATTAACAGTGATTAATACCACCCTCCATGAAAGCAAGACTTTTGGAATGGTTTGATGTTGCAGAATAGTTCTACAATGTGCTTCATTTTTTTATGATTTGTGACTAATTGACAAATAGTGGTAGCTACAGTGGCCTCATTATTTAATGACACATTTTCCTGTATTATCGTTGTGATTAAATGTATAGCTATGAAATCACAGCATGAAAATTGCATTGATATTTTCTAGGAGGTAATTTGTGGTTGAAAGTGAAGGAGATGTTACAGTGCATTTAACATTGCCATCTACTGCATTAAAAAGCTCAGAGCTTGGCAAAGCTTTTGGAAAAATCATCATACATTACAACAACACACAGCATATTATGTAAGCATATTTTACAGAGTAAAACCCTGTCTGTTGAGTAAGGAAATTCTTCTTTTCAGGATGTCTGGAATTATGCAGAACATCTCTGCTGTGGCTCTGTGCCAACTCGGCCAGTCTGGACAGATGAGAGTCTGAAC
>NW_019471806.1:0-1823 GCF_002814215.2 Seriola lalandi dorsalis
GGGAAAAATCACCTGTCTAAATTTAATTTGATTGGAAATTGATTTTAAAAGGCTTTTCATGTTTAGACAATATCAGCTTTGACAACCTTGTTCCCGTCTCAGTTCTGCCCATGCACGTTTAAATAATGAATGTGTTGCTCTCTGATGATGACAGCCTCATCAATGAAATGATTCAATTCAGCAGCATTTTGTTTTTGTCTTAGAGCAGATATGCCAGGGCCAAACTGTCACTGCTCAGTGCAGACTTTAAGGTTGGGGGGATGTTTGAGTGCAGTGCAGCGGCGTTGGCACAAAGAGGGCAGAATCTTTCCTATTGACAAGGATTATTTCTGTCAAGAGCAGCACTCATGGGCATATCTAAAAGCCGTGCTAATAAACGTCCGTCACTGTGGCTATCCATCACCACTCCCCAGTAACAAAGTGCTTACTGCACCATTGTTGAATTAAAGTAAACAAGCTTGCATGCATGTAAATGAGAGGCAATAGATAGGCAGGCAATAGTCTGTGCATAAAAAGGGATTTATTAGAAAAGGTGTTTGGAAACTCTAAGTGCCCTTCCTCATACACACATAAAAAATGCACACACAAAAATGTCTGTGCACGTCTTTGCGTGCACAATCATAGACTTCCATGTAAATCTGCAGAACTCACACAGTTATCATTACAGCTATTTTTTGTGAGCACTTTGATTGCGTTAATTACAGTTAATTGGCTGCCTCGCTCAGTCGATCCATCATTACCGGTTATTTGTTTGTAACCAGACTCAAAGAGCTTTCTGAAGTTACTGTAGCTTGCCAGGGATTGTGCTTTCTCAGCAGGTTATCTGAAAAGGCTTTGGGAAGTTTCAGCATTGTTCAGGGAGCAGAGTGGCTCCATGTAATCACAAATGGCTAGGTTATTGTTTTACTGACAGGAACGCTCAGATTTCGAGATTTGAGCATTAAACATGCAGCCTAATAAAATATTAAGGTGCACTGCAAATGGCATACTGTCTATCCTTGCTGTTTACCTCAACACTGGCATGAGCAATAAAAGCACCTTGTGGTTGGTTTTTCTGTTTTTCCTTTTTATGCGGTTGAGAAACTTTACAGCGAGCCGGAAGAGATTATTTGTTAATATTTGTGAATATGTGGCCAGTGTTGGCTGTGCAAAATCTGATTGATGATAGGTAGCGCAACTGCTCTAACCGAGTACCATTCTTCCTCTGAGATATGTTAAGAGATAGACAGCTGGATACATTAGCAGAACATACCCTCGAGTGACATCCCAGACAGAGTACCTTGCCCTATTTCACTCAATCAGTCAGCTAATACATCCCCTTGGCAGATCAGTGTACCTAACTATAAACCAAGCTCTAGCTCGCAGATTTGCACACAATTTGAAGCTAACAGCACACAAGCGTCTTATTTTAAAATCAACAGTTTGTGGTAGCAGCGTTGGGTTTTCCTGTTCTGGGGAGGTGTGACATTTTTCTACAACGGCAGGCACATTTTTGACACTAAAACCGAACACAACAGACGTGCAGCTCATCAGGAGTTTTTCTTTGTTTCTAGAATTCAGCTGCTGATTACAATGCAGAGAATCGAGCTGATGTTTGTCCACAGTGAAGTCGAGCATGAGTGTTTTTGTCTTTTGCACAGTCTACCCAGATGAACGTCAACGTGTACGTTCGGACCAGGTTTTCAGGGGAGCTCTTCTGCTGTTGTTGAAGGAGCAGATCTCCACCCGGTACAGCCTCTCATCCTGGATGAATGATGTACGCTCCCCAACTGCCTGGCTCCCTCCATCAAACCTGGCCAACACTCATAATAAATGATAGTGGG
>NW_019471807.1:0-1005 GCF_002814215.2 Seriola lalandi dorsalis
TATGTTACTCTGAAGAACTTTCTCACAAAAGCATCTTTTGATTCATTCAGCTCTCCGATCTGTTCCCTCTACATAGCTTTCTTTTCCTCAGTCCCTCTTTCTCTTGCTGCTTTCTTTTATCCTGCCAGTATTTCAGTATTTTCTACTCTTCCAGTTTGTTTTCTTCAGAAGTTTGAATGTATATTTTCTACATGATTCCTGAAGCAGTTGGGACCAAACCTTTTGTACCTCTCTGTCTGTGACTTGAGAAAGAGGGAGAGGAGGGATTGACAAGACCAGGCCTTGTTTTACCATCAACAGCTTAGTCATTAAATTTTGTTCAGGTGGATGATTGGAAGAAATCTGACATTTAACAGAGTATTATGTAAGGCTTAGCTGGATCCCAGTCATGACATTTTCTCTATACAGTTTGTCAGCAGGACACAAGTGTCACTCTGTTTCATCAAAGACAGTGCTTTGAATGGGATTAATAGGAATCATCTTTAATGTTAGCGGGCACATATTGACAGAGTCTGTCTCTACCAGGGTCATCTGTTGCACAGGTAAGCTTTTTTTTATAAATTCCCAAAAGTTCAGACTCCAGATAAGACTGACACCACATTACTCTTAGTGTCATGAGACCAACCTGGTAGAATAAGACTGACTGACATCCAGTTGAGCTGCTCAAAATATTAGCGTAGCAGAAACAGGAAAAGACAGACATAAAAATTACCCAGACCTCAAATCGTATTGACTTAAAGGAATAATTGTGCATTTTCTGAAAATTGCACTCCTGCCGAGAGCTAGATGATATTATGATACCACTCTTATATCTGTCAGGTGAATATATGAAGTCAGTGGTCTGGTAACATGTTAATTAGTTAACTTTAAAGGTGCCGGTAGGCAGATTTTGTTATCTTTGGACAGAGGCTCGCTATTTCCCCCTTTTCTTCCCGTGTTTATGCTGAGATAACTGGCTGCTGATTGTAGCTGCATATTAAATGGACAGATATGAGAGCGGTATCG